>NC_142947.1:33210321-33220321 GCF_046866305.1 Octopus bimaculoides | reverse complement strand
GGGAGGGATATAATAAGAGAAAGATAGGGAGAGAGAGAGAGAGGTGGGTGCAAGCGATAGACGTAAATCGAAGCTTTTGCTGAAGCTATTGCAGTATTATGCCATCGTTCATTAGAGAACCTTAATTAGTAAAGCCGAAGTCCGCCTATTATTTCCCAAACTTAAAGAATAGCACTAGAAAAACTATACTAGAGCATCAATGACACTTTACCAACGACAACAATAAAGAACTCAACAACAACAAAGGAGCTAAAAACTAAAGAAAATTAAAAAGAAAAACTATTACACGGCAACACTAATGTAATAACAACAGCAATGGTCATACCACAAATACAAAACTACATCAACAACAACAACAGCAACAACAACTACTACTGCTGCTGCAGCAGTGCAAGAAACAGAGTTATAGACTCATGTCAGCATGAGTTAAATAATCACTAAGAGAATAATGAATGATTCTACCTGTTAATTAAATGTATCTAGCCATGTAGTTTGGGATGTGGATAATGTTGTTATTCATGTTATTGTTCCTTGTGGTGTTCTGCCTCCCATCTTCACCATTTCATTTATGCTGTTATTTCGGTTCCTCCTCCTCCTCCTCCTCCTCCTCCTCCTCTTCTAGTTGTCTTTGTTATTGATGTTGCTGCTGCTGCTACTGCTACTACTACTACTACTATTACTACGACGACGACGACGACGAAGACGACGACGACGACGACGTTTTCTGTCCAATTATCAATATTAATGTATCAACTCTTCCTTCAATTGATGTTAAACTCACATTTGCTTTGTCCTTCATATTACTAATGGCTATCATTCATTACCTTTCTGGCAATAAAAAAGAATTATTTTCATTAGTCGATACACTTATTTTTAGCTTGTTTCTGCTGCCCTACCGAGTGCATCTCAATGCGCCTTGGGTTCGTGCAGTATTTTGGTTTGGTTTTGTATTTCCTGCTGTATGGAAAGTACTTAACATATTATACGTGGGCATTATTATTTTCCTTCTGTTGTGTACATATGAGGTATTGGTGAAGTAGTTTGCCTTTTTCTATTTTAATCATCCTCAGGACAACAATAATTATAGAAATTGTTTCTGTTATCTTTCACCAAGTTCTCCTTATCTCGATGTCCAGATTTTTATATTTCGATAACTTCACGATTTTTCTTAAATATTTTTTTGTCTCCTGGCAATTTTTCACAATATCCCCATCGGAATTTCTGAATTGCATCGATCTTTCATCTGTGTGGTGTGGAATATCCCTCCACAATATGGTTGATTTCGTGTACATGTATATATGTGTGCGTGCGTGCGTGCGTGCGTGCGTGCGTGCGTGCGTGCGTGGGCGCGCGTGTACGTGTTGATATTTGAAAATGCAGATACAATTTCCAGTGTATGAGAGCAATAACTCACTCATGTCTTTAGATGCATTCTTATTTCTTTATTACCCACAAGGGGCTAAACATAGAGGGGACAAACAAGGACGGACAAAAGGATTAAGTCGATTACATCGACCCCAGTGCGGTGATGGTCCTTAATTTATCGACCCCGAAAGGATGAAAGGCAAAGTCGACCTCGATGGAATTTGAAGTCTGAATGTAACAGCAGACGAAATACCTATTTCTGTATTGCCCACAAGGGGCTAAACATAGAGGGGACAAACAAGGACGGACAAAAGGATTAAGTCGATTACATCGACCCCAGTGCGGTGATGGTCCTTAATTTATCGACCCCGAATGGATGAAAGGCAAAGTCGACCTCGGTGGAATTTGAAGTCTGAATGTAACAGCAGACGAAATACCTATTTCTTTATTGCCCACAAGGGGCTAAACATAGAGGGGACAAACAAGGACGGACAAAAGGATTAAGTCGATTACATCGACCCCAGTGCGGTGATGGTCCTTAATTTATCGACCCCGAAAGGATGAAAGGCAAAGTCGACCTCGGTGGAATTTGAAGTCTGAATGTAACAGCAGACGAAATACCTATTTCTTTATTGCCCACAAGGGGCTAAACATAGAGGGGACGAACAAGGACGGACAAAAGGATTAAGTCGATTACATCAACCCCAGTGCGGTGATGGTCCTTAATTTATCGAACCCGAAAGGATGAAAGGCAAAGTCGACCTCGGTGGAATTTGAAGTCTGAATGTAACAGCAGACGAAATACCGCTAAGCATTTCGCCCGGCGTGCTAACGTTTCTGCCAGCTCACCGCCTTAATGCATTCTATCTTCATTAAGACAAGCCACGACGATGTGGGTAATTGTTTTACTCCTATCTCCAAGTATTCTGCAGTTACGGTATTCTGACAGTTTTGGTGATAATGCTTTTTCATCCTGTGCCACAATCACGAATCACTCAGTCTCAGTTTTCTGTTCAGTGTTTCTCAACTTGTACTTGGAATATTTTTTGTCTATTGTTATGCTGTCTAATTATAATCATGCTGGAGCTTACTTTGAAATTGTTGTAGTTTGGTCATTTTAATCAAGTTTCTATCTTTTTTTATGATATTTCTTGATTTTTGCCCATTCCCACCACAACGATGCATTACTTCAAAGAGAAAAAAAAAAAAGAAGAAAAAGTAGCGTTTAATTAATGCTTCAAGTATCCACATCTGAGAAATACTGTTTAAAATACTTTTGGTGGTTAAACCATAGCAGGGACAAAATGACGTTACTTTTATTTTAGTGTTTGATTACAGCTTCATTGATCCGAATTGATTTTTACAATTAAATTACCTTTTTGTAGAACTCCTTCTGACCTTCTGAAGAGAGGTTGTTGGTTTTCCAAATGTTTATTTATTTATTTAGAAACTGGTGTAAGTGTTTCTAAGATTATAATGGAAAGGCGAATTGCAGGATATTGCTAGTGAGCAAAACAAGAGCTAGCAACTGACCCCTTGCAATGGATGCAAAAGCATGGCCGTACTCGTGCACAATGTATGTAGATCAACTCACCTACAGACACTAGATGCCTCCCTGTAGCGCCGTGATGGAGCGCGTGGGCAGTTTAAAAACGTTCCAGCAAACTCGAACAGGTAATGGTAGTGAAGCAGTAGCAAGACATAAAAGGCGTTTTTAGCTTCTAGGGTTTCGCTAGTTATTTCGTCCGAAATGAATCAGTGGAGTTTTGTCCTCAGTCACTTTGCTATCTTATTAAACATATCTGCTTGGGTCTTACGTGTCTTAGTTACATGATTTCAACCAGATGAAAGATTATTTCTTACGTAGTATTTTCTTCGTTGCCTATATCATTCCTCTACTACTACTACTACTACTACTACTTCTATTGCCACTGCTGCTGCTGCCGCTGCTGTTGCTACTACTACTACTACTACTACTACTACTACTACTACTACTACTGCTACTCCTACTACTACTACTACTACTACTACTACTACAACTGCTGCTGCTGCTGCTGTTGCTACTACTACTACTACTACTACTACTACTACTACTACTACTACTACTGCTGCTTCTGCTGCTACTACTACTACTACTACTACTACTACTACTACTACTACTACTACTACTACTACTACTACTACTAAGTGTTGTCAACGTTGTCAAGTATTTTCTAGCAATTTTTGTCTCTGCACTACAGTGTACGCTGTGGAGGCGCAATGGCCCAATGGTTAGGGCAACGGACTCGCGGTCATAGGATCACGGTTTCGATTCCCAGACCAGACGTTGTGAGTGTTTATTGAGCGAAAACACCGAAAAGCTCCACGAAGCTCCGGTAGAGGATGGTGGCGAACCCTGCTGTACTCTTTCACCACAATTTTCTCTCACTCTTTCTTCCTGTTTCTCTTGTACCTGTATTTTAAAGGGCCAACCTTGTCACTCTGTGTCACGCAGAATATCCCCGAGAACTACGTGAAGGGTACATGTGTCTGTGGAGTGCTCAGCAACTTTCACCTTAATTTCACGAGCAGGCTGTTCCGTTGATCGGATCAACTGGAACCCTCATCGTCGTAAGCGACGGAGTGCCAACAACATTGTACACCTCTGTATCCCTGAAGTGTTAACAGTATCAGTGTTTGGTATAGCGGAAAATAGATATTAGATCTAATTAGCTGAGTTTTTCTTTGTGACTTCTGTCGTTTTAATTCGGTTCGCTTTTCTTGCGAAACAGTTTATTGCATTAAGTGGGGATTGTGTAGGACGTTGCTGCGTGGGTTTTGTTGATGTATTTATTGGATTCTAGTTGCATCGAATATATATTAAAACATGCTGCTATAATATTTACACCCTATATAGTAATATGTTCTGCTCGCGGTGTATTATACTATAGGTAGATGACTGCGTAGTAAATGTGCTCAATATATTGCGTTTACAATTTTGCCAAACGAAATGAATGTGAAGAATACGTGCTGTGCGAGTTCTGATATCTAAATAAACGTATATTACATAAAATGTGTGTTGTAACTACTAGAGCTATATCTTGGAATTTATGTACATCTGTGTTCCCTGATATAATTTTATTTTGCTTATTTATTATTATTTTTTTTTTTGTACAATATCACATGTGAAAACCAAATGTACCAAATATTATCGAGACTGTTTTTATTTTCTTTGACTTCAATATTTCCTTACTGCGTTTCTTGCATATCTGGTGGATGTCTTCACCGTTAGGATCTGAGATGTCTCACGCTGGTGTATATTACCTTTTCATGGATGAATATCCTTACCCAATTAAAATCTCTGGATATCAAACCGTTTATTATGTTATATTTTTATAATTTTTTCCATAGCTAAAACCCTAGTCGTATACATTTGAAATATTGATTTCAAATTTTAGCACAAGGCCAGAATGTTCCTGAAAAGGGATAAGTCAACTGTATCGACCCCAGTACTTGACTGGTATTTATTTTATCGAGCCAGAAAGGATAAAAAGCAAAGCCAACGTCGGCGGAATTTGAACTCAGAACGTGGCTAACACTTCTCCCAGTTCGTCAGCCTGCAGACTTAAACTATTTCGTTCTTTTTCTTATTTTTACCATAAAATACAATAACTTTTGACTCATTCCTTGCTGCCACGCAGGTGATCACCCTTTCTGTCTATCCTTACAAGACATTGAACACAGGGATTGTATAACCTCCATTTTCTATCCTCTAGTTGGATCATACCTGAATGAGCAGACGTATGATGAAAAAATATTTACGACCATCCTCTATTTTGTGGGCTTACTCTAGGACAAAATTACCGAATATAAATCTTCCCATTTCTGAAACATTGAGTTCTAGTTTGAGAGATATTTAGCTGTTAACTAAGTAGAGACTGCTCTGTTGCCTCATTGTTTAAACATACTATTTGAGAGTTCTGTTTCATTTTACATTATATTTTCCGTGTATTTTTTTAAAGTTTTTCCATTTGTTTTGTCATTAACTATTTATTTTTCCGAGTGTGGAGGCGCAATGGCCCAGTGGTTAGGACAGCGGACTCGCGGTTGTAGGATCGCGGTTTCGATTCCCAGACCGGGCGTTGTAAGTGTTTATTGAGCGAAAATACCTAAAGCTCCACGAGGCTCCGGCAGGGGATGGTGGCAAACCCTGCTGTACTCTTTCACAACAACTTTCTCTCGCTCTTACTTCCTGTTTCTGTTGTACAAAGGGTCAGCCTTGTCACATTGTGTCACGCTGAATGTCCCCGAGAACTACGTCAAGGTACACGTGTCTGTGGAGTGCTCAGCCACTTGCACTTTAATTTCACGAGCTGGCTGTTCCGTTGATCGGATCAACTGGAACCCTCGACGTCGTAAGCGACGGAATGCCAACAACAACATATTTTCTTTAAGCTTTTCCATTTGTTTTGTCATTAGCTATACATTTATCTTTCCGAGTAATTAACTTCTAATCTGTGATTTATTACATAATGAAGGAATATTTCCAGTTTCAATACACGATCTCAAATAAAGTAAAACTGCCATGCCTTAAATCTCAGATTTGAAATTGCACTTCAGTCGACTGTCGAGGGATGCTTAAATTACATACCAGTCATATACGAATCGAATCAATCGACTATGTTGCTTACATTTCAGGAGATTCTCTCCATTAGGCCAAAGTGGGAATTCATTCGTAATGCATTTTATCGATAATCTTCTTAAAGCTAAATAGGTGCCTTGCTTGATAATATACTGATTTCTGATTCTGTTTAATTAAGTGAACAAATAGGACGATTAATAATGATGACGATGATGATAGTGGTTTTGCTGGTGGTGGTAGTGGAAATATGATAAGGGTGGTAATGATGTAGTAGCAATAATGATAAGGATGGTGGTGGTGGTGGCGGTGATGCTGGTGGTACAAGTGGTGTTGCAAGTGCTGCCGATGCTGCTGCTTCTGATGATGGTAGAAGTGGCAGCGATGACAATGGTGGGTGGAGGTGACGGTATAGTAGTGATAATTAAAAGGCAGTGTTAGTGGTGGCGAAGACGACGACAATGATGGTGATGATGATGATGATGATGATGATGATGATGATGACGATGATGATGACGACGACGACAACGACGACGACAACGACGACGACGACGGCGATGGTAGTGGTAGTGGTGTTTGGAAGATAATGTTGACGATGGTGAATATGATGACGAAGATGTCGGTGGCAGCGAAGTCGACAATGATGATGATGATGATGATGATGCTGGTAACTTGGAGGAGGAAGAGGAAGTGGTGGATGACAACGAACGTCGACGAACATGACGATGTTTGACACCTCACACGCTCAAAGCGTGCGAGGATTGTTAAACGTCTAAAGCAATCATAGCTGAGGTTTAGCAGAGCTGCCAAATAATTAACTACTGTAAATCAAATGCTGAGAGGACAGCTGACATGTTCAATTTATCTCTGTACACGACATTTACCAGATTTGCTTTCACGAGCACACATCATCATCAGCATCATCATCGTTGTTGTTGTTGTTGTTTTTGCTGTTGTTGTTGTTTTCGTCGTCGTCGTTTTTGTATTTAATTTTTGGTGAGAGAGCGTCGGTGGCGGAAGGTCTTTTGAAATCTAATCAACTTTCGGCTCAGATCTAGTGATTGGTGTGATTCGAGAAAGATATTAGCAGAGAAACAGACGCGGTGGGGAGAGAGAAAGGGAGAGAGAGAGAAAGAAGGGACGGAGGATGTCAGGGAGGGAGAGAGAAAGAAAGAAAGAAAGAAAATAAGGGGAAGGTGGAGTAGAAAATGAAAGACATAGAAAATGAGACGGAGCGAAAAAAGAGACAATAACAGAATAAGAGAGAGTGAGAAAGAGAGAGCCAGAGACAGAGAGAAAGGTGAAGAGTGAGGAAGAAAGGGGAGGAGAGAAATATTGAATTATTTACTCCAGAGGTGAAGAGATAGCGGCTAACTCAAAGACTTCCAGCTTTAATAAAATCGTAATGAAAAGGGAATTCTGCTGTCCGGTAATTCGTAGGGACCGCAGAATTGCTTACGTCATCATATTCAGTATTTCAAGACATACCACTTCGGCAGTGTGTACAGTATCTCTCTTTTTCTCCACCGCATTCTCTTATCCTCCTCTGTGTCGCTCTATGCCTCATAATATGCTTTTTACACGTGAGTAGCATAGTCAACACTAATGATCCAATGCATGACTGATGCTACTTGTAAAAATGATGCATAGGCCCAGGCCTAGGTTTATGGTAAGAAGCTTACTTCATAATCACATACATCCAAGTTCGGTCCCACTGCGTGGCACCATGGGCAAGTGTCTTCTACTATAGCCTCGGGCCGGCCAAAACTTTGTGAGTAGACTTGGTAGACGGAAACTGAAAGCAGCTCGTATTATATATATATACAGTAGATGATGAGTAAATTGTCACCATTTTATATTTTTAATTTTGCGCATGTGCATTGCTTGCTTTTGATTTTGTCAACTGCACAGTATAGTAGGGTCAATTGGGCACCGTCTGTGAAAAATAAAAACAGCACCATGACATAATTCACTCTGCTAGAAATTTGGGAACGACATGCTGTACTGCCTGGCATTTGCGCCAGAAGCTCCGACACAAACATTTCAGAGTGATTGGGTGTTAATCTGAGACAGTGCATGTACCGACAGTGATAAAAATCAAACATCCAGTCAACATCCCGTGTTTGGAGTGATCACTAGTGATGGCGACGTTATGCCTCCATTCATCTCACACGGCCTCAGACTGAACACGGAAGCCTACATCAAGTGTCTGGGGGAGGTGTGTGTGTGTGTATGTGTGTGTGTGTGTGTGTGTGTATGTATATATATCTATGGGTGTGTGTCTTTATTACAGATGTTGCTGTGATTTCGTGCACGTGTCTTAGCAGTTCGGCCAAACTTACGGATATAATATGTACTAGGCTTAAAACAAAATAAGTCAGGGGTTGATTTGTTCGACTACACCACATGAAAACAGTACCCCAGTATGGCTGCTGTCAAGTAAAATATAAAGAAATGCTTACCAAAAAATAGCTTATTCCCTTTTATGTCCTCTGGCTGCTTTGATGTTTTCGCCTTGCCAACCCACAGCCAATCGGTTGTTCCTGACTGAGAGGATCACCATTAGTCACTCTACCATTTGACCTCACGTCTTAATATAACTTTTAATGTTTATTATTACTTGTTTGAATCACTGGACTGCGACCATGCTGGGGCATTACCTTCAAGGTTTTACTCTAGTTCTGAACCAATTTTTTACCTACGGTCCTCTTTGATTACTTTTTTACGATGGTGAACCCACATAGCCATTTGATGTTTTAAAAGATTTATAGACACTGCTTTCAAAATTTCTCTTTTGTTTTTTTTTTACAAATTAACTTGTGCGGGTTTGAAATAGCCCTCTCTGAGTGAACATATTTCTGTGACTGGAAACATGGTGATCCGTGTAAACCTTTTTCTTTTTTTTTAGTGGTGGTGGTGGTGGTGGTGGGGGCAATAAATACATCTAAAGCACAATTTTTCATTGACCCTTAAAATACTGCCGTGAATCTCCAAAAATCGCATGCAGATATGCACCTATATATGAAATATAAGGTTAGGAGGTATGAGATGAATATATTTATTGTACCAATTCATATCTATAAGATTAAGATACTTTTGCAGCCATCATAGAAAAAATGCTTTATTTTAGTGTATAATAAACTATTTGGGTTTTCTGTACTAGTATATATGTTGTCGTCTCCATATGATGACTTTCTCGCTTTGTAAGTATATATTGAGTTAAAGAATATATGTAACCATGATATTTTATGATCTGAAGAGCTGATCTTCTTTACCTGTATTACCTTGTATATTGTATAGTAGTACTAAATAATTTACAACATATACACTAATACTTCTAAAATAAATTATTTTCCCATGACGTTGACTGAGGAATGATCGTAATCTCATGGATGTGAACTGGTGAAATAAAATGAAATCAATATATTTATCTGACACCTCCTGGTTTTATGTTTTATGATGATGCAATAATCATTAACAATTAGACTTACTGGATTTTAACTACATATGATTATACGTTATACGCCTCTGTATAGGTTTACTGTATTGTTTGTAGCCTGGTGCAGTAAATGAGCTATTTTGTGAGTACGACAGGGTTAAGTTCATATATCGTACAAAAAATTTATATGTATGTGTGTGTATGTTCTTGTGAGTGTCTGTGTGTGTGTGTGTGTGTGTGTGTTGTGTGTGTGTGTGTGTGTGTGTGTGTGTGTGTGTGTGTGTATAACACAGGATTCCATACTGTTACCGATAGGCAAATTCACTTATTGATCTGGCCGGGGTTATAATAGAAGACACTTGCCCAACGTGCCGCACAGTGACACACGACCGGAAATTGCGTGGGTTTGAAATGAGCTTCCGAAATTCTTTGATATAAAACGATAACTACGCCCTTTGGTTATAGAATATTGTAGAGAGATTTATTGCAGTATATGGTTCCAACATAAAAGACAAATCTCAGAGTGTCACAATCCAATAAAAACACATATTTATCGTTAGCTTCACGCTTATTCCACT
>NC_142947.1:33182821-33205321 GCF_046866305.1 Octopus bimaculoides | reverse complement strand
CACAGACACAGACACACAATGAATATATATATATATATATATATATATATATGACAGTCTTATTTCTGTTTCCGTCTACCAAATCCGCTCGCACGGCTTTGGTCGGTCCGAGATTATAGTAAAAGACACTTGCCCAAGGGGCCACGCAATGGGACTGAACCCGGAACCATGTGGTTGTGAAGCAAACTTCTTACTACACAGCCACGCCTGCGCCAATTGACAACAGTGGGTGGATTTTAATATCAAATAACTATTCTATGCAATCTCAGGCTTTCTTGGTTCGTAGAATGAACCTATATGCCTGACGCAAGATAGGCCCCTTCTACACACCAACGAGCTTATATGTTGCATGGAGCGGAATCAAACTGACATTAAAAATTATATCTAATTCCTACCTACAGAGTAGAATGCTACTTCCTTTGACCATCTCTCGTATACAATGTGTATGTGTGTGTTGTGTGTGTGTATGTATGTAATAATATCTATAAATATATGACTCATTATATTCATTGTTAGTTTTATTGTTCTTATTATTTGTTGTTGCTGAGTTGTATTGGGAGAACAGGAAATAACAGCTGACTTCTTTTAATGAAGTTATTATCGTCATAATTATTATAATTCTGATAATTATAATAATTATAACATTTATTGATGAAATAGAGCCATAATTGCAATTTCAGCTATAACAGCGGCAACTACAAGCAGAATAACCACAACAACCACACCAACCACAACAACTACCCCTTAAGTCGTATTCTAAGAAATGATAACTCAAATAATAGCTAAAATCAAAATAAGAAAAGTAGCTTAATAAAATTAGCGATTTAAAAAAATACATAACCTCATTAATAACATTAACAAGAATAAGAATAACAGTTCTTTAATCAAGGAAACAAGGGATAATACTTTAAGGAACAACAACAATAACAAAATTATTGCAGTGAATTTTTAAGCAAAATCAAAAGAAATATCTCTAAGAACAGATGTAGTAAAAGGAGCAAAAGCATCCAAAACAACGTTAGGGATAATTATTACGAAAATAAAGCATCTTACAAATAGCATCCAAATCCTATTCATATTACACGGTATTATTTTTAAGAAAGTAGGGAATATTCGTCAATGAAATCCCTGATGTTTAAATAGGACAAAATGGTTATAGTTGAAAATGGCTTTGATCGGAGCTGAAAAGGCGACTAAACAACAACAATAACAATAACAACAACAATTACAGCAGCAGCGGCAGAAGAAATGACGATGATGATGATTACAACCACAAGAAAGCCACTATCAAACATAACACCAACAACTATGATAAAGTGCGTGAACTCACATAATTACAAAGTAAAAATAATAGGAATCGATGAAGCTAAAACATTAATCAAAATGTTGAGAATGACCCCTGAATTAATTAATATCTGGGATGGTAATGGTGATAATAAATAATAATTATTATTTCTACTCTTAGCACAAGGCCTGGAAAGTTTTGGCGGGAAGGGGACTGTCGATTACATCGACTCCAGTGCGTAACTGGAACTTATTTTATTGACCCCGGAAGGATGAAAGTGTTACACTGGTGCTTAATTTATCGAATCCGAAGGATGAAAAGTCCACCTCGGCGGAATTTGAACTCAACGTAGCAACAGGCGAAATAGCGCTAAGTATTTCATCCAGCGCGCTAACGATTCTGCCAGCTCCCCACCTTAAATATAATAATAATAATCAAGATAACCACCCTTTCTACAATAAACGGAAGGTCTGAATTGTTTTTGAGAGTGAGTTGGGTTTGGGTTACTTGATTACATTGTCCCTTGTACTTCATTTGTATCTCATTTTATCGACCTCAATGAAATGTGGGATAAAGTTAACCTCGGCGTGATTTGAACCTAGAATGTAAAGAACCGGTAGAAATGTCGCTAAAGATTCCTTTTAGATGCGCTGACAGCACTGCCAATTTACTACCTTAATAAAAATAGTAATTTCTAATTTAGGAACAAGGACAATAATTTTAATGGGATGCAGAGCAGTCAGTACCATTGATCTCAACACTTGATTGACACCTTATGTTATTCGAACCGGGAAGGACGAAATGTAAATTGGACTCCAGAGTGAATTGAATTCAGAACTTAAAAAACAGGAAAAAAAAGATATCGCATGACATTTTATTCGATACTCTACAGATTCTAGGACAAATAATCCTTTCTGCTATAGGCACAACGCCTAAATTGTGGTGGGGCGGGAGCAAATCGATTACATGGCCCCAGAATTCAACTGCTACTTATTTTATTGACTCTGGAAGGATGTAAGGTAAAGTCGACTTCGGTGGCATTTGAACTCAGAAGTTACAGACGGACGAAATGCTGCTAAGCATCTTTCCCAGCATGCTAACGATTCTGCCACCTCACCGCTTTATAAGCAATATTAGAAATGGTTTAAATTTCGGGACAAGGCCAGCAATATCAAGGAAGGGTAAATGCCGCTAAGTATTTTGGACCGTGTGCTAACGATTCTGCCACCTCACCGACTTTTAAACGGTATCAATACCCCTTTCTCTTCTAGGCAGAAGGCCTGAAATTTTAGGGGAAGTGATAAGTCGGTTACATCGACCCCCAGTGCTCGACTGTTGCTTAATGTATCGACCCCTAAAATGATGAAAGGCAAAGCTGACCTGGACAGAATTTGAACTCAGAACGTAAGCACAGACGAAATGCCACCAGGTGTTTGCCTATGTGCTAATGTCTCAGCCAGCTCGCTGCTTTATAAACAGCATTAATAATAATGGTTGTTCTTAACTAAAGAAACGTTTTCAGGCACTACATGGACGTAAAGGATATTGTTGATATAATTCACTCTCCACATCCGCTGTTAAACTTGGAAGGCTGAAAAGCAAGGTTGACTTTGATTGGCTTTTAACTCATATTCTGATGGCACGTAACTAAAGGCTATACGCCTTATGTTCGACACTCGAACATAACGTGACAGAGACAATCGAACATATCGTAACGCGGACATAACGATTTACGTATGCTTTACGAATGATGGGTGAACTGTAGCAGAATATATTCCGGTACTTAAGCAAGGAAGCTTGATAAGACAACACCATATTTAGCTTGATTTGATCTCAGAATGTAAAGAAATTTAACTGAATACCCCAAAGTCATTTTCATTCTAGCTTTGCTGATTCTGCCAGTCACCAGTCTAGAAAATACAGAGAAATAAAGAAGTAAATTAATAATTAAAGCGATAAAATAAAAGAATTAGATAGAGAAGAGCGATGGAAGAAGGAAAGTAAGAGTAACAAAAAGACAGGAAGAATGGAATTTGCTTTGAAAAA
The DNA here is from genome assembly GCF_046866305.1 of Octopus bimaculoides. Lineage (NCBI taxonomy): Eukaryota > Metazoa > Mollusca > Cephalopoda > Octopoda > Octopodidae > Octopus > Octopus bimaculoides. Next base: position 33,201,990 of record NC_142947.1, on the reverse strand, counting down.
AAGATAAAAGAGAGAAAGAGGAAAGTCATTACATAACAAATTAGCCTGCTGAAATTGGATGCGCGGATAGTTTCAGCTTTCTTATTGGAAAGGCATTAGCAGGAATTTGAAAATACAAATATAAAAAAAATTAAATTTAAAAAATAATAAACAATAGAAAAAAGTAGCGATTTGAATAAATACCAGCAAAAAAATGACGAACTGAATGATTGCAAGCTGAATTCGAAGAATATGATAATACAGAGCTTAGTTTGGAGACTGTTTTTAAATTAAAACAAAAATATTTCAGCAATTCTTGAATTATTGGAGTGTGTATGCAATCAAAAGAAATGGCGGGCAATGCTAGTTCAGCATGTACCTTACTATATTTAGAATTAATGAGATTTTTGAACATTTTCTGAGAATATAATCGCCTTTTGGTTTAATTTAATATCTCGTGCAACGATTAATTCTAAGCTAGACCAGCCTCAATCGACATAAGGAGGAACTGCACGATTAGCAAGCTAAAATATAAATATAGATTTATATTTAACGATCGAGTGAGAGAGAACAGTTAGGTTGTCATTTGTTTCACTATAAATAGCAGCGAAATAGGCCTCATATTACACTCCACTGCCTTAAAAATATAACAAACATATTCTCTGCAATAAATAAATATATGGCGATGGCGTTGCTAATGGAATCTTGAAAGCCTTGGATCATGTAACTGCTCGATCGAGTGTGGCTTCAAGGCTAAACGATAACAATTCAAACATCAATATTTGACTTGTGGTTTCATCACTCTTACAAATCACTTATTCGAATATCCAACAATCACTTATTCAGATACCCAACAACAACAACAACATCAGCACACACACAGTATATTCTTTAGAGATTCCAACATCTTAAATCTCGATCCACCCAACCACCCTCCCGAACTCTAGTTTTTTTTCCATTATCTTACAACAAACTAATATATCATATGTAAAGAACCCCAACAAATACTACCAGGCCTTTTGCAGAGGCGTTCACGTATTTTTTTCTTTCGCCCAAATGTACGTCAGATTACTTAGCAGCAAATGGATGAAAAAATCTGTTTCTCTATCCGCAAAAATACGTCCATTTTGTATAAATTGCCTACCTCACGATTTGAACTCTGAACGGAGATCTGTAGTAAATAACACAATGCATTCTAAAGGAAACCCTAATGACCCTGTTAATGGTCCACCCTGTTTTTCTCAATTCAACTGAAGAGGTAAAACTGCAATATAGTCGAGTTTCCACACAACATTCCTAATTTAAAACATGAGAGTGTTCATAATATAGAACACAACTAAGTTAAAGCATGATGTGTATATAGATGATCACTGAATCTGTGAGTTGTACATAGTTGTTCGATCGACTACATTTGTTCCATAGGGCTGAGAAAGGATGACGCAAAGCACATCTAGAAAATATATTAAAAAAATCTACGCACACTTTTCCTTTATGAGACATATAAGCAACCCCCCGTTATCTCTATTTCCCACGTAACCACCCCATGAAACATTATTTGTTATGCTTCCTTTTCTTCAATCCCTCTTCACACTCAAACTTCCTGAATAGAGTATTATGATATAAATTTCATAATTCTTTGAAGAAGAGACCTATCCTCTACTTCAGAATTCATTTCTCTTCACGGGAAATAAGTTTATTTCATTTTAGCAATTGTATATAGTTAGTTACATAACATTCACAATTACTGTCATATATTAGAAACCATTAGAGTAATAATGCTTTCTTTATAGAAACCATTATAGTAATAATGTAAAATAAATTCAATTACTGACTACATCTGAAGAGAGAAAAACAAAATCATTATATTTCATTCGTTCCGGTCTCTGTTCGTAACAGGTCAAATATTTCTTCATATTATGTAACATAATGGTACAGAGAGATGTGGAGGATGGTGAGTATAGCATACGTAGTTATTCCTAAGTAACATATAAAGACTGTGTTTTAAACAGTAGAAAATCAGGGAAGGGCTACGGCGGTCAGTCAACAATTATAAATAACAGAAAACCATTACGACTGATGTAGCTGGAAGAGAAATGTGTTCTAACGTTTTGGTTAAGAAGTATAGTCGGAGAATGATTAGAATAAAAGATATTTCTTCGAACTGCAGCGAAAATTGATGTTAAGCTCTATTGCAATGCCCATGAAAACGAACAGATTTCATTCACCAGCTCTAGTTTAGTTTAACACTATGTACAACGCTAAAGATTACTGACTGTCGAGATATAAAAAAATCTACATCCACAATATCATATTATGGTCTCACAGAAATTTACTATTTTGTAGTGACTGGTAAAGAGGAGGATCAATTAAGTCTGTATCGATCTTATTTGATCTGTGTTTAAAAAGAAAAAGACGATTATCGGAATTATAGTATATAGTGAAACACAATTCCTCAAGGTATTTAGTTGCTTTCGTTTAATTCCAATTCCCACTCAGGTTGATCTCACCTTTCATTGTTCAAGCATAAATAAAATATTACCAGTCAAGTTCTGAGAATATATATGACTACCTAACTTCTGTTAACCATTACCCTTTTCTGTGTTCTTATTGGCGATGGTATTACTTTAGCATTCTTAATAATAATAATCCTTTCTATTAAAAGCACAAGGCCTGAAATTTTAGGGAGTCAACTAGTCCATTACATTGACCCCAGTATTTCACTGGTATTTAATTTATCGACTCCGAAAGGATGAAAGGCAAAATCGACCTCGGTGGAATTTGAACTCAGAACGTAGCGACGGACGAAATAACGCTAAGTAAGCATGCTAGCTCAGGCACAAGACCAGAAGTTTTGAAGGGTGGTTAGTTGATTACATTGAACCCTATAATTGAGTTCGTACTGTATTTTACCTAGGCAGTATTTGAACTCAGAATGTTAAATATCAGAAGTAATACCGTAAAGCATTCTGTACAACAACAACAACAATTCTGCCAGCTCGCCTATGTTACGCTATAAGAGCCAACTGTCAGCCGCCAACGAGTATAGCTTTGAAAATTATATCATTGTTTTGGCACCTATGGAGTCACGAGCAGACATAGACACTTCGCCGATACCTTCGTCTTTCGATCCAGAGAAACATTCAGTGTACGGTAGTTGGTTGAATAGTGAGCTGTGCCAGTACTCTGATGGGGCTCATTTTCAGCTGAGTAAATTGAAACAACCTGAAATGGTTTTCCTTAGCAAATGGTTTGATCGACTAAACATTTTCAATGCGGTGCTCCAGCATGACCGAATAAATGAAACAAATAAAGGAAGTGTTTACATACACGCATTACCATTTGTGCGTGTGTATATATGAATAAATATTTTTATATTTTTGTTATTTACTTATATATATATTACTGAACATTGTAACGGGCAAAACTTTTGAAGAATATGCATCATCCACGTGACGTTGTATTGGCTTTCATATAATTTGTTCTAGAACAATCCGGGGAAATATCATTGTCACAGGTATCTAAATGTAATCCTTTTGATTGGAAACCAGTTTCATAAATGACAATGCACAGAATTCACAGCTCTTGAGTTACTCTGTAACATTCGCCGATTAACAATGACAACGCGTGTGTGTGTGTGGTGCGGGACATAGTTATCACTTTATGCAATAAAATATTTCCTGATGATACGTTGTGGTTGAGCTTTTAAATGCAAATGGAACACTATTGGTGTGCTCCAAGGTGAAACGGGCAGGAACTATAATATAAATTTCTGTTTATCCTTATTTCTTCAATGCATGTATATATGGAACTGCAAATACAATATCCTTAGGTACCTCACTTCTATTTTCATTCTCTTACTTCCCTCTGGATTTCATATCTTCTCTACAATAATTAATGCTCAAACATTTTCTCGCACCCTCTCTGATGAAGGGATATATATAAAATATCGTGGAAACAGCTGTAAGACCTTTTCCTTATAAATGTTCTCAAAACTGTTTACAGCCTTGGATATTTTTATTGCATTCTGTCAATTTATATATGCATGTTAATACATGATCCACGTTGGACTCCTCATTCGTATCATTATCAATCCTTGAGCTTAAACCACCGTCTGTCCATAGCGCTTAGCATTATCCGACACCTTTTGAGTCTTCTTGACACCAATACGTCTCATACCCTCGAATTTTATATATATATATATATATATATATATATATATATATATATATATATATATATATATATATATATATATGAATATATACACATATATATATATATATAAATACACACTTACATACTCAACCCATCCGCATACGCACTCAAAATACCTATCTAACTAATATCTAATGTAACATTTCGTTCTTGTTTCTTTCCCAATCTCATTCAGTATACACGTATCTCTTTCAATCCTTCTGTCTGTCAGTTTCTCTCTTTCTCTCTCTCTCTTTCTCCCTCTTTTCTTCTGTCTCTTTCGCACCAGTATTTCTCTACAACATTAAGTAATCTGTGTTTATTCAGAGATTCTTCTAAAACGATGCCTCATCAAATTTTCACATTATTTCATATATATATATTCATCTCATACTCTTCTTTTTAAACATATCTTTTGCTTGAAATGAGGGCATAGATCGGTGATGTGTTATATTCCTTTTCGATTCGAACCCAATCAAAATTCCATTTCTATCAATACAATTTTTGCTCTTTTATTTGTAATAAATACAATTATTTATGAAATACAATTACATCTTTTTCTTGCCTTTTTTCAGCTACCCGCCATTTTGTTTAGTTTTTATCAATCAGGAAATAAAAATTCAATGTTATCTCGAAGGTTTTCGCCTTAATCTGTTTGTTTCTCCTTTTCTCCCGTTTCTTTTATTTGTAAATACAACGTTGTTTGATTGATTTTTTACTTTTTTACTTTTCATATATTTTCATTATATTTTCCCAACGTTTAGCTGATTGTTCTTTTTGTATTATATTTCTTTGTTTTTGTCATTGTTACTGTTGCTTGTTGTTCTTATCAGTATCCAGTTTAACGCTTATTGATTGAACGGTTTTGTTTATCGCTGTAATATTCCACAACAGCTATAACTAGAACAAGGAAGAACTAAAACTACTACTACTACTACTATTACTATCTCCACAACAACCATCCTTTCTATAACTAGTATCACAACACTACTGTTACTTTTTCTACGACTCGTCTCTTCCCCAAACCGTTATCTTCATGCTACTGTATGCCCTTCTTTCTCTTCTCCATCTCCTCCTCTCCTCTTATAATTACTGTTGCTGCTGCTGTTCATTACCCACTACTACTACTACTACTACTACCAGCAACACCACCAACACTACTACTACTACTACTACTACTACTACTACTACTACTACTACTACTGCAGTTATGTACCTTACATACTTTTATCCCTAGAATACCACTACCACTCAACCCGCTAAAAATAACAACCAAATTCCTCTTATAAATCACCCGTACCCTCTTGTTAGAAATGAGGACACATTATACTAGGAAGCATTAGTCTTAAAGACATGAATTCCTTAGAACAGAGAACTGCTCGATTGGGTCTCAGTAAATTTTAAATAACAAAAGCAACTACTGAATTAAGGTTAAAAAAAGGCGGCGAACGGGCAGAACTTTTAGTACGTCGGCCAAACTTTTTACCGCCATTTCGTCCGTCTTCACGTTCTGAGATGAAATTTCACAGAGGTTGACTTTTCCTTTCATACATTTCGGGGTTGATAGAATAAGTAGCCGTTGAGCACTGGGGTCGATGTAGTTAATTATATTCTACCCAGAACTTGCTGGCCTTGCGTCAAAATCTGAAACCAATTTAAGTTTCAACAATAACAGGAAAAGACAGGCGTTGAAGTTTTTCGAGTGGCCTTTGATGATAAACAATTTTCATTGAATCTTTTAGCGAGAATCTATTTGCTCAAATAATGAAACGATTCAGAAACCATTCAACCATGTAAATCAATGAATTCTTCATTCATATGTGAACCGCTGAGGAACAGTTACGTAGTTGTATGCGTTGTTAGCGATAACAAATATTTGCCTTTCATATCTCATATGACCATCTTAAAATAGTAAGGGATACATTGGACAATGTAGTTCCTGATGTACAAAAGTACGGATCGTCATGGCCGGAAGAAATCAACTGTCGAACCTCTTTTTTTTGTAGAACATTTATTCGAAATCATATTGTCTTTAAAAAAAAAACAAAAAAACGACAGCGTGTTTTGGACAATGTCGATCTATTTATATAAAACTATGAGATGCTCATGGCTGAAATGTTGAGGTAAACAAAAGCCGCCAATCTTTTCAAATGGGTTGGCAAAGTTACTTGCATTCGATTGTTTGAACTTGTGATGTTGAAGGACACAGCATATATATGGTAAGGAATTAAACATGTGAATCTACTGTTTCAGATGCTGCTTCACAAAAGTTATTCTAGGAAGATGACAAGGCTATAAACTTATAAAAGTTAGAGAATGATTTCCCCAATAGATTACTGATATTTAATTAAATCGATGTATGTTGAAGCGTAAGGTGAATATATGGCATACATTCAATCCCAAAAGATAACTATTCTGTCAGTTTTTGAGGGGAAGATGTATATATTTGACTGAATCTTCTTTCTTTTATTTCTTCTCTGGGCCAGAGGGTTACGGGAGAAAAGATAAAGCTAACCCTCATAAGATTTGAACATAGAATATAAAGGAGACAATAAATAATAAATGCTCCTACTATCTTAATATCAGACAAAACGGACACTGTCATGCATTCAACAATTGCCATTTTGTTTGGAAATCAACATTCACAATAAAATTATTTTCAACATTTACGCAAGGAGTATTTCAAGAGACGATCTTCTAGTAGTTGATGTAATATATTTTATCGATTCTTGCGAGTCAATGGGAAAAAAATGCTCTAACCTTCTGCCCTGTAACTACCTCGGGTTTTTCACTTATTTCGTACAGATATTAACCTAAATCTCCCAAGATTCTCAGAATAAAATTTTCATCTCTCTAAGCTCTGTAGCAAATATATCTTAGTGAGAAATTTGTCGTGATGTATTACTAGCAAAATTAGTTTTACTAGTAAAACATTACAAAATGTTTGCTTTACAATACGACAACCAAAGAAATAGCTAGTGTACTCGTGTTGTCAAAAAATGACGTCGACTTCTTGACTTAAAGGAATTTTTTTCATTAAAATGTACAAAGCAATATATATTGTCTATACAAGGTGCAGCACTGCACCAATAACCAGCAGGAGGAAGATCTGCAGCTATTCCTCAATGTGACCGCAAATGAATATACAACACTAAGTATCATATCGGGATTTGCCTGTGAACTATTCTTGAGTTATCATCTTTAGTTTATGGGCATGGCTGGAGCCGTGCATCATATTTTCAGTTAAGAAAATAATAATTTCCTATATAAGCAACTGTACGATTTAGTTTGGTTAGTGTAAGAGGGTCCACATGTACTACTACTACTACTACTACTACTACTACTACTACTACTACTACTACTACTGCTGCTGCTGCTGCTATTGCCGCTGCTGCCAAGAAACCCTGATAAAATGGAGGGTATATCAATTAGGGTTGTAATGAATTTACTTTTCAGTAAACGCCCCTCTTTAAGAAGATGAAAATTAAATTACATAGGTACAAAACCAACGAGTATCTGAAAAAGAGTAGAATCGTCGTAATTGTCAATTAACTATATGAAAATTTGTGAAACTCCTCTCTCTTCCCTTGTCTCTCTCTCTCTCTCTTGCAGTTTTTTTTTCTTTCTGATCTTAATATCTCAATTCATCTAATAAAATCGATCCAATACAGGGTCACATTTCGACGTAAACACCCAACTAAATTTGCTTCACAGAAGGGTTTCGGTTCCTCATTAAAGGTATTTTGTTGAGTGTGAGTGTTCACCCTGTAATTGTAGTTATTATTTTCTTTTAAAAGACATACCTGCCGTATTATACCTTCTAATTTTACCACGATCAGTTTGTTTTTCTATTTCTCTAGCATTCATTTCACACACATACACACAAACATACATGCATACGTGAATACTCACACACATACACACACACACATATATGTATGAATGTATCTATGTATTTGTGCATTTCTGTGTGTATGAATATGTATAAACATTGAAATAGGCGTACATTGTTTTATTTCATATTTTGTCGTTGATCAAGTGAATTTTCATTCAATAAGGTTTGCGTATCTTACAAATATCAAAGTCGTTCATCAAATATGAACGTTAGTGATTCAACCTGTTGAAAGTTAAATGATTAATACCTGAGTGTGAATTTTCCATATTTTCTACAATTTATCAAGTTGAATTACCTCATCGTTCTGATGAAGCCCTTCTCTTATATGTTATCATAATAAGCAAATCCAATAATAAAATACAATAAGGAAGGAGACGAGCTGACAAAATCGTTAACACGCCGGAAAATAATTTCTTAGATGCATTTCTTCCGATTTAAAGTTCTGTGTTCAAATTCCGCCGAGGTCAACATTATCTTTTCGCGATCGATAAAATAAACACCAGTTGAATAAACACTGGGGTCCATTAAATCGACATATTCCCTCTCCCGAAAATGCTAGCGTGGTGCAAAATTTTGAAATCAGTAAGTCATATAAGTATATAATGGTATGGAGAACATGAAACACTATAAGAAATCTTCATATTTCTATCAATTGTTTGCTCGGGTGAGGCCCATAGACCTGCGATCAATAGGCGTGGTGGGATATAATTTTAGACGTTACGGAAATCCTTGTCGGTTATACAATGGGAAAGTGTGGGATTCACAGAGTATTCACTGAAATGTTTTTATCACATATGTTGTCAGTATTTCTTCTGTATTGACAAGAAACCATAATCCAACCGGCTGATAGTCTTTTGATAAACTACAGATAAAGGGAATTTTTTAATGACACATGAGGTCACACAGTTGATTATGTAACAGGCAAACAAACATAACATTGCGTATTGGAATAAAGTCTTATTAGATATTCTGTGTACACAGAAAATATTTTATAATACGGTTTTCTTTGCAGGCGATTTATTATATTTATCCGCCTTCCCCGCTTCTCTAATTTTCTTGTTTATTCAGACATGAAATTAAACATTTATGAAAACTTCTATGGAAGTCGTTTAGTTGTGGCAAAACTAAAAATATACAAATAGAAATAATATCCTACAAGTTATTGCTCTTGTTGCTTAACCAGTGGTTAGCTCTAATCGAACAAACATATGAACAAAGACGCTCCACACCTGACTCTCCCGTAAACAAGGGACTATATAATATCACGTTGTAATCAGCACAATCTGTTATACATATTTATTTCAAATTTTGGTACAAGGCCAGCAATATCGGGAGATAAGTCGATTACACCGCCTCCAGTGTTCAACTGGTACTTATTATTATTTTTATTGACCCTAAAGGATGAAAGGCAAAATCAACCTGGGCCGAATTTGAACTCAGAATCTGCAGGTGGACGAACTGCGGCAAGGCATTTCGCCCGGCGTCCTAACGATTCTCGCCAGCTTGCCGCCTTCAATCTATTATGCATAGTAACCACTTCATTTTCACTATAGCTAATTATGTTGTTCAGCCCTGTGTCGCTACCTACCTCATTGAGTTGAACCATGGTCAAAGGCTTTCAAACAATGACAGTCAAATTTTTATTTAGTTCAAGGTAAATCCTGATCGAGTAGATCTCTAAAACCAAAGGCATTTCATCTTTACCCTCCAAAATTTATTGAAGATTGTGTAATTAGGGTTAGGTTAAGTTTGTTGTTTCCTTAGTTATAATGATGTTATGTAATCTGAAGGAGATTTGGCTTCTATTACTAGCAGCTTATGTAAGCATATTAATGTGGCTTTCTTTATTTATATTTATGTTTCTCGGTGGGAGTTGACACATGTTACAACTAATGATGATGATTATATGCTACATACAGAGTGGGGGTAGAGAGGACGGACGTTCTTGAAAAATTCACAAAATCATTAATTTTAGTTGCAAACAAATTTTATCGACATCAATGAGGCTGTATTGATTTAGCATTTGTTAAAATTAAGTGTGGAAAATAACATCCATCATGTAGTGTCCGTTTTCATTGATGCATTTCTGAAGGCGTTCTTCGAAGTTGGCCTCTATTCTTTCCAGCATTGCTCTGTCGATTTGGGCGACTTCCGCGCGAATAGCTTCTTTCAAATCGTCCGCATAATCTTAAGGTTTCGCCACAAGATATAATCACTTGGACAAATCAGAGCACCAAGGAAGCCAAGGAATATCAGCAAACCTGGAAATGAAGCGGTCACCGAAGTGAGGGCGAAGAACGTCCATTGATGCTCTGTATGTGTGTGCCGTGGACGACATCATGCTGAAAACACACACGCCAAACGGGCACACGTTTTCGTTGTAATTAAGACACAAAGAAGTTGCTTATCATCTCGATGTAACGCTCGGGGTTCACAGTAACAGCAGTTCCATTATTGTCTTCAAAAAAGTAAGGACCAATGTTAGTAGCTTTTCCAACAGTACACCAGTAAGTCACTTTGGTCTTTCGTGCAGTTCTCTACAACGACAGTTCTGTTGATTCACAGTGCCATTGAGATGAAAATGAACGTTATCACTCATTAACAAAATGAGGTTGTCATTAGCCTCAAAAATTACTTCTATCTGACGTGCAAAGTTAAGTCGCTGGGAATAGTCCCAAAAACCAATTTGTACGGGTGGAAATGCAGGTCTTCATGCAAAATACACCTTACCGATCGATTCAGTGGAATGCCTCCGATCAGAGCGATTCGGACCCCGTATCGAAGCTTGTCTGACGCGTCCACATTTTCCGTTCGTAGCGCCCCCACCAGTCTCCTATTCATTAGTGTACCTCATGTACGATGTGCATTCTCCCAAAGTAAGATTGTGTTACGGCTAGGAACAGCCTGATTTCGGTGAATGTTGAAATGGAGCCGAAACTCACGCTGAACCGCTGTGACAGACGCGTTATTCTTCACGTAACTGTCGAAGGTAAATACGCGATGCGTTATCGTCCACAAGGCCATGGCTTCACCTGAAAAGAGAAACAAAAATGCTAAGACACCACGGACCAAATGGTACCTGTCGGACATAGGTCCCTGCTCATGGGGCTGGGCAATAACCATTTCAAAAACGTTCGCCACGAAATGTCACTGAACACTTTGCTCGTCGTTCTAACGATTTTGCTGGCTCGCCACTCTAGGACTGTATGAAATATTGGAGCTGAATTGCTAACAATTTTATTAGCCCCAGTCATATACTTGTTAATAAGCCTTATCTTTGATTATTATAACGCCCACTTCAGTACACAGTATACTTAGTACCAATAAAGACACGACTATGTCTTCAGCGCCTACTACGTACTCTCCGATACTGGGCGACGTCACCTTACTTGTGGTGGTTGTTTCCACTCGTCACATGGGAGGGCTGTACCATTATTACTAATTCCCTACCACAATACAGTTTGTGCCATTCTGTCTAAGTTGTAGCAACTCATTAACATAATTGTTATTGTTGTTTTAATTATTACAACGTGTCACGAATACATATTCCAGAAGCTTCATTGTTTGCCTTTTCATACGTATATCAACACATTTTCATAATATTATTTCATCATATTCAGAATTTCAAATATATCTTTAATTCAGTTCCTCAGGTAAGGTTATTTAAAGTGTAACTCGTCAAATATGTTTCATTATATTCAAGATTCCGTTTATTCTTTCGATTTTGTACTATAGTTATATATATTTAAAATGTAGCACACTAAATACGATTCCTTCATTATGTTAAATATTACATTTATATGTCATCGACTGTTTAAAACTTAACACTTGTAACTATTTCATTACCAGCGGCAGTTCTTGTGGTAATTCCTCAGTGATTTTAACAACTGTATGATGGTTGAAGTCTACAGAGAACCATAAAACATAATTTCTTTAGGAATTGTATCTTATTTAAGATATTTAATTATTTAGAGAGTGTAAAAGTCTTAAGAGATTATACAGTTTTATGACTATACATCACTGAATGCTACACACTCCTTGCTACACACTTATCACCTCACCTACTTTGGAAATTATTATCAATTATTTTTGAATCTATATTAAGAAATAAACAATCTTAACTACGAAGCGAAATTAAAGACATAATCTGACGATTATATTGGTTTCAAATTTTGGCTCAGACAGCAACTTCGGGGAGAGGAGTAAGTCTTCAACTCCAGTATTCAACTGCTATTTATTGTATCGAATTCGAAGGGATGAAATCTAAGTAGACCTCGGCGCAATTTGAACTCAGAACGTAACGAAGGACGAAATGCTGCAAATTATTATGCCAAGCGACATAACGATTCTGCCAGCTCACCGCCTTAATCTGCCTATAATAATATTCAGTTGCTTTAAGGTCGTGAGCCGGTAGAATCTTGAGCAGGCTGAGCGAAATGCTTATCGGAATTTCATCCGTTTTTACGTTCTAAATTCCGCTGAAGTCAGCTTCATCTTTCATTTCTTCGGGGTCGATAAAATAAGTTTAAAAAATAAGATCTCGTGAATAACATAGGCGCTTAAAAGTATGTTCTAAAATTTCGTTTCATAACCTAAGGTTCTCCGTTCGGTCGCGCTTCGTGTAAGATTCTTCTGCTATAACAATGATTTTATTAAGGGCTTGGATGAAACAGTCAGAAACCCATATGTAGTATAGGAGAGCATGCACACACACATACGCGCGCGCGCACGCACGCACACGCACACACACACACACACACACACACACACACACACACACACACACACACACACAAATATATGCTAATATAAACGACGGGCTTTTATACTATTTCTGGTTTTCTGTATGCACAAACACATACACGCACACATATATATATATATATATATATATATATATATATATATATATATATATATATATATATATATATATATACAAGCGCGCGCGTGCAGTAGTATGTGTGTGTGCATAAGTATGAGTACGAGGAAGCTTGTGTTTATGTATATCTTGCTTAAAACCAATAACGTTGTCTATGCACCGTAGCTGTTTGACAAATATATAATAATAAAATAACTACCAAACTTAAAGCTAATTACTGAGGTGAATATGATCGATTAATCCTTTGAAGACAGTGCCATAGCATAGCCGCCACACAATAAGCGATACAAACAAAATGAATAATGAACACACACACACACACATATACATACATACATACATACATACATATATATATATATATATATATATATATATATATATATATATATATATATATATATATATATATATATATATATATATATATAATTATGTGTATTTCTTCTATCTTAATGAATAAAAATTCTTCGGATAGAATAAATGGGTTAATAGAAACCAATGTAGCAAAGAACACAGAATAACTGTGGTTTAGTTCCTGTTTTTAAGGCAAGAACTCCTTGAAATTTTGGGTATTTGAGTATATTTAAAAATTTAAGGAATGGAGAAAACGCATGTTATAATTGCATACTTTATTCCTACATATGTTTCAAAGGATTACAACCTGTGTGATCCATAGGGATCTTTGATATTAAAATTGTAACCTTCTCATCAGGGAAAGCATGGGAATCATCTTAAACGTAAGACATTATGAGCGATATATATATATATATATATATATATATATATATATATATATATATATATATATTTATATATATATATACGACGGGGTTCGTATACCAAATCCACTCACAAGGCTTTGGTCGGCCCAAGCTATAGTAGAAGAGACTTGTCCAAGGTGCCACGCAATGGGACTGAACCCGGAACTATTTGGCTGGTAAGCAAGCAACGCAACACAGAGCCACACCTGCGCCTACTAGTATATATATATATATATATATATATATATATATATATATATATATATCTATATATATATATATATATATATATATATATATATATATATATATATATATATATATATATATATATATATATATATATATATATATATATACATATATATATATATATATATATATATATATATATATATATATATATATATATTTATACGGGTGAGTGGACAAACGAAACAAAGAAACACTGAATACCTTTATTATGTAAAACCGTTTAATTCAGCCCTGTATAACTTAAAGTTTTTATCACTTGTTAAGGTTATCTTATAGATTTTACATAGAAATTATAGCCAGCACTGATTTTGTTACGCTGCTTCGTAAAACGCCCCAACGAAATGACTATTGGCTGTAATTTCTGTGGAAAATCTGTAGAGATAACCTTAACGAGTGATATAAAGGCACAGCTAACACAGTAGAACACGCTATTGACTTATAAAAACGTTTCATATACATTGTAGTATATCATGATTGCATAAAGAAATTCCGTATCCCAAAAAATTTTCAGATCTCGTAAGTCCCTTGAAAGGCCAGCCAGCTTCCTGTGCAGCCACGTGATGTAAGAAATTCTCTATCTTAATGTATTTGGAGTCACTGGAATTTCGATTCCAATTCTAATAATACCATGTGACTCGCCTTGGCCCATAGTACCTTAGTCTCTATCATGTATCTTGGACTTCTTTCATCTCCCCTTTCGGCGACATGTTCCCGACAAGCTAGGCTTCTGCAAGAGGCCTATGGAATTTTAAGCAGCAGGGGTCAAAATCAAACTGGTTTAATACAATCAGCAACAAAATAACAACTGCACCAGCAGCAGTAGCAGCAGCAGCAGCAGCAGCAACAACAACAACAACAACAACAATATCCAAGAGTAGCAAGGCTATATTTAACTAGAAATGAAGATGGTAGTGGTTTAATATCAGTTGAAGTCTGAGTAGATATAGCTTCCAATGTAGTTAGAAGTAAGGGAAGTTGATTAAGAGCTGCTAGAGTATTAGTTGGAGCTGGGGAAACTAAAAATTGAAGTTAAAAGTAGAAAAGAAAAAGTAAGATTATCTGACTGGCAAGAGAAGTCTTTGCATAACAGATTCTCAAAGATAGTTGCAGGAAATAGTAATAGTGAGCCATGGTTATGGTTACAGAAAGGAAGACTGAAAAATGAGTCAGAAAGTTTGTTAGTAATTGTAGGTTATGTAAATCAAAGGAGAAAAGTGTTACTCGTATAGTTAGTGAATGTATAACACTGGCAGAGAAAGAATACAAGAAAAGACATGGCAACCACAGAGATCTATGCAGAAATGTAGGATTTGACCATACTGATAAATTGTATGCACATGAAACTAGTAAAGTGCTAGAGAGTAAGAAATAAAGATGCGGGATTTTAACGTTCAGATTGTCAGAATTATAGAAGCTAGAGGCCTCGTTTAGAAGTATTAGATAAAGAGAATAGAAAGTGCCAGATAATTGACTTAATAGTCCCAAATGATGAGTTAGTCAATATGATAGGTATAGAGAAAATAGAAACGTATCCGCACCTAAGCATTGAGCTAAATATGCTATTGAAATTGATGGTAAAATGTATCCCGGACGTTAGAAGTGCATTAGAAACTATTAATAAACATTTGAACAGATAGAGTAAACATTCATAAAACTTAGTTTTGTGCAGCCCCAGAAAACAGAATCATTAAGGACAGCATTTAAGCATACTTGTTGTAACCTGATGTTAGGAATTTTTTTTCCAACAGTCTAATCGGAACAATGAAAGAATTATATCCTTCAATCAAAAGATACATTTGCCTAGTCCCAGGTGAACTCAAAATCATCAGTTTCCCCATAGTAACTTCATAGCAAATTACATACCTGGATACAAATTACATATCCCCATCTTTCACAAATAGATGCAGCATCATTTATTTTTGAAGTTGTCTTTTCTTTTTCACTTTTTCCTCCTTTCTTTTTTTAAATCCTCTCCTTCAAACACTCATACATCGAAATAGACAGGAGTGATCAATATTAATAAAGGCTTAATATTAAAGGCACAGGGGCTGAAATTTGGTGAGGAGGGGACAGGTCGATTACATCGGCTCTACTGTCTCACTGCTGGTTAACTTATCGACCCCGAAAGGATGAAAGGCAACGTCGACCTTAGCGGAATTTGAACTCAGAACATAAAGACAGACGAAATACCACTAAACATTTCGCCCAGCGTGTTAACGATTCTGCCAGCTCGCCATCTTAATAATGATAATGATGATAGTAATATTAATAATAATAATGATGATGATGATAATAATAATAATAATAATAATAATAATAATAATAATAAAAATAATAATAATAATAATGGCATGCATTGCTCTCCCACTCAATAAGAAAAATTATACTGGTTTGAAATTTTTCCACATCGGCAGCCATTTCGGGGGAGGGGATGAGTCCTTTACATCGACCCTAGTGTTTCACTGGTACTTAATTTATCGACCCAGAAAAGATGAAATGCAAAGTCGACCTTGGCAGAATTGGAACTCAGAACGTAGCGACAGAAGAAATACCTATTTCGTTATTGCCCACAAAGGGCTAAACATAGAGGGAAGAAACAAGAACAGACGAACGGATTAAGTCGATTACATCGACCTCAGTGCGTAACTGGTACTTAATTTATCGACCCCGAAAGGATGAAACGCAAAGTCGACCTCGGCGGAATTTGAACTCAGAACGTAACGGCAGACGAAATACCGCTAAGCATTTCGCTCGTCGTGCTAACGATTCTGCCAGCTCGCAGCCTTAATAATAATAATAATAATAATAATAATAATAATAATAATAATAATAATAATAATAATAATAATGATGATGATGATGATGATGATGATGACGATGATGATGAAGGAGGAGTTAATAAATTATATCGACTTCAATAAGCGACTGATACAATATTCTGTTGACCTACTACTTATGAATGGCAAAGTCGACTTGGTACAGACTTGAACTCATTTCTTAAAGGATTATAACTAAATACAAGAACAATGTTTGGATTTTTTTGTTTTGTTTTTGTCTTTATCTCTTCCAGGCTGGCGCTCTAGTGATTAGGCCAATCGAGCGCCTCGTTATCGAGAGAAAAATAAAACACTTCCAAATGATTGTAAAATATAATGTACAAGTTGTCAAGCAGAAAGAAATAAAATAAACACAGAATCAGCAGGAAACAGTTCAACCAGTGAGAACCAGTTTATTAATTAAAAAGAAAGAAAAAGAATCAAAACAAAAACAAAAACCTAAGAAACGAATAGAATTTAGTAAAAAAAAACAAACAACAAAAAACAAACAAACAAACAAAAAGTAAACGAAGGAAAGAAAATTATTTTCACGCTGTATTTCTAGGCTGATGAATAATTAATCTTTGATAAAATAGGCTTTGACAATATGAAATATCATCACTAAGATGGCAGAATCATCATCTCCGTATTGAAGTGATCATGTGAGAATTGCAGAAAAAAAAAAAAAATCAAAAGTGGTTGAACAAATAGAAGTTAATAAGTAATAATACACAGACGCACAGAGACACACGCGCGCGCACACACACTTCTAATTGAATTCTTCGAAAGTTCAGGCCTACGTAGATGTGTATAACTATAAAACTATGTATATACAATTATAGATGGATAAATAAATAGATATAAACAAGCGTGAATATATATATATATATATATATATATATATATATATATATATATATATATATATATATATATATATATATATATATATATATATATATATAATAATAATAATAATATGTGATAGTGGATTTTCATAGGCGCAGGAGTGGCTCTGTGGTAAGTAGCTTGCTTACCAGCCACATGGTTCCGGGTTCAGTCCCACTGCGTGGCACTTTGGGTAAGTGTCTTCTACTATAACCTCGGGCCGACCAAAGCCTTGTGAGTGGACTTGGTAGACGGAAACTGAAAGAAGCCCGTCGTATATATGTATATATATATATGTGTGTTTGTGTGTCTGTGTTTGTCCCCCACCATCGCTTGACAACCGATGCTGGTGTGTTTACGTCCCCGTAACTTAGCGGTTCGGCAAAAAGAGACCGATAGAATAAGTACTAGGCTTACAAAGAATAAGTCCTGGGATCGAAAACCTCGACTAAAGGCGGTGCTCCAGCATGGCCGCAGTCAAATGACTGAAACAAGTAAAAGAGTATATATATAGTATATATATATATATATATATATGTGTGTGTGTGTGTGTGTGTGTGTGTGTATCTATTTATGCTTATATATATATATTACATAAAACATACATATATGTATATATATATATATGTATATATATATATATATATATATATATATATATATATATATATATATATATATATATATAGATTTAATCAAAAGATTAAATGTGATACTTTGAATTTTTGTTGCTTTTCTTCAAATATATATATATATATATATATATATATATATATATACAGATAGAGAGAGAGAGTGAGAGACAAACAGAGAGAGTGTATGATATCTATATACTATTTATTCTCCAAGTGTGTTCGTGTTAATGAGAAAAATAAGAAAAAACTCTCTTTTTTTTCTTCAACTATTTGTCAATTTAATTGCATCAATTACGTCAAGCTAGATTAAAAATAAGGAGTAAATGTAGTACGAGGAGGAGGAGGAGGAGGAGGAGAAAGAACGGGGTAGAAGGTGGAGAAACGTAAAGAAGAAAACCTGATGGTTGATCAAGAGGATGCGGTACTAAAGAGGTGGAGTATAAAACGATTCGAAGGTGGAGAGATTGCGAGTAATATGGGATCATTCATTTGTGTTAGCTGTTCGATATTGTCTTTTATCCATTAGACGTAACATTGAATGCATTTGACCTGTCATCATTCTATCTTTATTCATATTTTGCTTCTATAGGCACGAGGGCTGATTTTTATTTTGGTGGTGGTAGATTAAATCTACTCCACGACGTCGAAAGGATGAAAGCCAAAATCGACTTCAGTAAAATTTGTACTGAGAGTGTAAAACCGCGTGAAATGCTGCTAAGCATTTAGCTTGATATGCTAACTTCTCTCTTTTTTCATATTCAACATAACTAAATTTACGTGTGTGTGTGTGTGTGTGTGTGTGTAAAAAGGGCGTAATTAGGTACTGACACACCTAATGATATGTATGTTTTATTCCCATCG
>NC_142947.1:33170321-33175321 GCF_046866305.1 Octopus bimaculoides | reverse complement strand
GGCAAAAGTTTCTGGTCCGGTCTGAAGTTTAGAAGACTGATAAATTTTATACAGTAAGTATTGTAAGCCAAATTGACTGACAAACAAAAGATAGATTATACGTTTCTCGTCAGTGAGTTCATCATTTGTTTAACAATGGTGAATGTCATAATTACTTGCTTATGGTTACACACACACACAGACACACACACACACACACACACACACACACACACACACACACACACACACACACACATACACACACACACAGATATATATATATATATATATATACAAAAGTTAGGGAATGGAAGAGACAAAATCCAGGCTACGTGTTTCATACCTAGCGGAACATCAGGAGTAGTAAATTATCCAAACGAGCGGTAGACCGCAAGATACTCATCAGGCCAAGGATACTTTGATTAGATGAAGTTTACATTGTCGTTCGGAGATTCCGTAATAAGTCGTTGGAATTTCGATCGAAATATATATATATATATATATATATATATATATATATATATATATATATGTATTATTTCAGACAGCTTGATCCGCAAACAGGAGCTCGTCTCTCTCAGTTTTAGATTAAATATATAAGTGAAGGGGCGTGCTCAGTGGTTAGGAGTATTCGGCTCTACATTCTGAGGTCAAATTCCGCCGAGGTCGACTTTTCCTTTCATCCTTTTGAGGTCGAACAATTAAGTACCAGTTGCCTCCTCCTCTAAAATTTCGGGCTTTGTGCCTAGAGCAGAAAAGAATATTTCTCAGAATGT
This sequence comes from Octopus bimaculoides, assembly GCF_046866305.1. NCBI lineage: Eukaryota > Metazoa > Mollusca > Cephalopoda > Octopoda > Octopodidae > Octopus > Octopus bimaculoides. Next base: position 33,174,563 of record NC_142947.1, on the reverse strand, counting down.
GAAGTCAGTCTGGGCTCAGAGAAGAAATCTCATAATATCCACGAAAGGAAAACTTGTAGAATAAATACCAAATCTTTTTATCTTTTATCTTTTACTTGTTTCAGTCATTTGACTGCGGCCATGTTGGGGCACCGCCTTCAAGGGTTTTAGTCGCACAAATCGACCTCAAGATTTATTTTTTAAGTTAAGGATTTATTTTATCGGTATCTTTTGTCGAATCACAAAGTTACGGAGACGTAAACACACCAACACCAGTTGCCAAGCGGTGGTGGAGGACAAACACAGACAGACAAACAGACACACACACACACATACACACACATACACACACATACACACGCACACACACACATATATATATACGACGTTCTTCTTACAGTTTCCATCAGGCATATCCACTCACAAGGCTTTGGTCGGCCGGAAGTTATAGTAGAAGATGGCACGCGGTGGGACAGATCCCAGAACCATGTGGTCGTAAAGGAAACTCCTTACCTCCCAGTCACGCCTGCGCCCAACCTGAAAAATACATTAGATCTGTCGTTGATTTTTCAAGTAATCTCTTGAAACTGGTGCCCCATCTTGGCCACAGTTCAATAACTGAAGCATGTAAAAGAATAAATACCTGTTTGTTCTCGAGGTCAGATTCCGCCGAATGTCAAAAATATTCTTACTTCAGTAACGATACGAGAGTCACCATCAACTCCCCACCATTACTACCAGCATTCAGCAGTTATCACAGCCACCGCCGTTACTGCTACTCCCCATCACTAGCACGTCAGCTCTAACCCGACCCACCTATTCAGTCTCTTATCATTTATCACCCAAGTCCAATTAAATAGAAGACACTTATTGACTTCCGCTCCATCGAACTATCGACTGGACCACCTTGTAGAATTTATTCATTCATTTATTTTCAAACTGGCGACTTCTTATTCTGGTGGATCACAATTTCTTTCTTTCTCTCTCTCTCTATCTATCTCACTCTCTCTCAGTCTATTCCTCACAACACAAACACACACACAGACACACACACTCACATACTCATACACACTCACATACTCATACACACATACACACGTCGCAACAACACACAAGATATATATGTATCTATACATTTATAGACATACATGTATGTATTTATTTGTATGTACCAATGAATATACCAATATCTCTATCTGTTATCCATTTATTGACGTATGTGTGCGTGTCTGTGTGTTCGCGTGCGTGTGCGTGTGTACGTGTGTGTGTGTACATGCTTGTGTGTAAAAGATTTTGCTTTTCTCTTTCGATATCTTACACGGAAATTTTCTATCCTCTTCTACGTGTGTGTTCTCTATTTCTACAAACCACTCTCACTTTCTTTCTCACCTTCCCCTCTCTTTCCTCTTCTTCTTTCCCTCCCTTTCTGATACTGTCTCTATTTTAGCCTGAGTTCCCACACTTTTTCACCAGTCGTGTGTGTATATACATATATATATATATATATATATCTTATCGAATTCTCTCTAGCATTCTTCGTTTACTGTGTCCACCCTATACTTTTGGTCTATTTTTATCTTTCTATCTATCTTACAGTCGCTTAATTTCACATATTAGTCAATCAATCAATCAATCAATCAATCAATCAATCAGTCAATTAATCAGTCAACCAGCCAATCAATTTATCTTTCTATCTATCAGTAGATCTGTCTGTCTGTCTGTCTGTCAGTTTATATATCTATATTATATTGTTTTACGTAAGCTCCTTAGTGTCGGAGTCATAGAGACGCCGTCATCACATACGTCACTCATTGTGGGCTTGGCCATCCCACCTGTCCAGATGTAATCTCAACTGATTCCTTATGGAGAGAGAGCAAGACAAAGTAGGAGAGTTATAGAAAGTAGAAGAGCGAGAGAGAGAGAGAAACAGAGAGACATAGAAAATAGGAGAGAGAGAGAGAGAGAGAGTAGGAGAGAGAGAGAGTAGGAGAGAGAGAGAAAGTAGGAGAGAGAGAGGGTGCTAGAGTGAGAATCATTCCTGGCATTTAACTGGTAGCTTCCTTATCGAAATAGAAACAAAGAAGAGCAAAGCTGGCCTCGGCAGACTTTGAACCCAGAGCACATTTGAACCGGTTCTAAGCTACATGCCATTGCATCAGCCGAAATAATATATTGCGCTGTACAGTTGTATTGAGTACCTCTTCCGAATGTTACTTATCAAGGTACATACCAGCTTGAACGCATACAAACGCATCTCTCCACCACCATACACATAACAATAACAACAACAATTATGTATAATTCATACTGTATATTTTTGTATTATACCTTATGCAATTGATTATCTTTTGTACATCCGTCTCCCTCTAAATAGCATGGCTTGTGTACGAAAAAGTTTTCTATTTGTGAAGACATTCAAATAATGAGCACGGTATTATAATTCTGATTATTGTTGCTGTTGTTACTATTACAACTATTACTATTACTAGAACAACAACGACAATAGTATGAATGGCTAAAAGCGGAGTATTGGCAAAACTGATACAATGATAGAGAGAAATAAAACAGAAACATAGATATACACACACGTTTCATACCAAGTCACACGTTCAAACATATATATATATATATATATATATATATATATATATAGAAATACACGAATACAAACACGAAAGGAAAATCCGCACGAACACACACACACACACACACACCCACACACACTCACATCCACAAAAGTAGCTGATACGCACAGTTTATATATAGAGTAACAAAGAGAGAGAGAGAGAGAGAGAGAGAGAAAGAGAGAGAGACAGACAGACAGACAGACAGAGAGAGAGAGAGAGAGAAGGACGGGAGGAGAGAGAAAGGAAGAGTGAAAGAAGCGAAAGACATCAGACATTCATACGCACACACAGATATATCATTATTTACGCACAGATATAAACACATACATACATACATATATACATACATACTTCTGTAGATACACCACTATACAATCAAGCATACATACAGGAAGGTGGATACCAATGCATACACACTGAGATTCACATTGGCAAACATACACAAAGATACACACATATACAGCCATATAGTTGAAATTTACAGAAGACACACACACACACACACACACAATGATACACACGCATGCACACACACATCCACCACTATCACTGTTACGCCAAACTTACACTCAATAATCTATTGTAGATTCACAAAATTTCATTATCACTTTACGCTAAAGTCTTGTTCAAATGGACAGCATTTCCTATCAAGCAAGGAATTTTCTTCATTCAATGGCGTATTTCAAACTTTTACCGTATTCTATAAGTAGAGATTATATCGCTATAACGACTCCTTCACTACCGTCTCTACCACCGCGACATTGCCACCACTAACACTACCACTACCACCTGATTTCATTTCGATGTGTTTAACGAATATATTGATTCCTGAAGACGAAGTCTTAATATAAATAGCAATTCTTGTTCAAACGAATATACAAGAGGAAATTTCTATTGATTAGACATAGGTCCCTATAATTCTCGAAGGAGGTAATAAATATATAAAAACAGAGGAAATTGTGACATTTACGTATTCCTCCTCTGCACTAACAAAAGCATTATCAACAATGAAAGTGGTTTCATAAACTGTAACTGCATCATTGTTACATAATTTGCAACTGTCTTACATAATGTGACGAATTTCTCTTTCTCATCGCACGATTCTGCCTCTATTCAGGAGGCAGAAATATATGTCAACTTCTTGCTCACCCGTAGGAAATTCCTCGGGAAAGGGGACAGAATCTCTTGTGACATATCCTCACCACAAGTGTTTCTTTGACTGAACCTTATTTATGTTAAGAATTTCCCCTTATCATTTGCGACATTTGCAAACCTGTCTTGTTCTTGTTGGTGGCGGTGTCGCTGTTGTTTAGCGAGTTGTCAAAATTGCTTTCATTCGTATTATAAACTACAAAAACATGAATATCCTTTGAATCGAGCTTTTTATATTTCATGTGCATGTATATTTTCTGTACATGTTTGATCACAGTTTTGCATTATCTTTGTAATAGTTTTATGTTTCAGTTCTGTTTTATAGTATGTTTTCTATTTTCTATCCTTTTGATTGTGTGATTGTGTGTAACTTCAAAAGTATTGCTTGGGGGCGGGGAGTTTTCCAGTAACGTTATTTATTCAATAACTAGAAAAAGTATTCTAAAACGATATATTTCGTTCAAATTAGGAGGAAAGGAAAAAA
>NC_142947.1:33162821-33165321 GCF_046866305.1 Octopus bimaculoides | reverse complement strand
AAGTGTAATATATTTATATATATATTTTAAAAAAAGAAGTAGGTATAAACACATGAACAAATAAATAAATAAAAACAAAAATAAACGAACATGTATTAATAGAGGATATAGATAATACAGGCACTCCCCATACACACACATGCACTTACAAAACATAGACACACATAGAGGGATACGCATGCGTAGACACATACAATAGGAATACAAAATACAAAATGGCTGATAGTTAACAAGGTGAGACAAACATAAGAAAGAAGAAAGCAAAGGACCACTGATGAGGTCACAGAAGTGTGACGAAAGAACTCTGGCCGAAATAGGATTAATGTAATGTAATATAAAGCTGAAGCAAATTAACACCAAATATACAGTGCGTGTGTCTTTATTGGCTAAACTGGCAATCTGACCATCCCCAAATACAACAACATATATATATATATATATATATATATATATATATATATATATATATATATATATATATATATATACAGAGAGAGAGAGGAAAAGTGGGAGAGAAAGAGGGGTATATAGAGTGAGAAAGAAGGGAAATGATGAAAAGCATAGTAGGAGGTTGATTTATTACATTATTACTGTAGAAATGTCCAACTGCCAAACAACATTTCAACAAGTTAAGCTGTCAGAATATATCGGCTCCAGATGAATCTCAGATTGTTCAGTCTTCTGTCAGCAGCACATCAATTAGTTCCCTTAGGTATTATTATGAATAGCTACCTGATTGATTTTAGCTGGCCACACAAGAGTGCACAGAACCTTGATAAGCACTCTCTTTGTTTTTTACTTCTTTCGGTTATTACAATGCGGTCTTGCCTGGCCGCCGCGTTGAAGAATATTCATCAAACTAATCGACCCCAATATGTACTTTCTTTTTAAGCCTGATACTTGTTCTATCGGTTTCTTTTGCCGAACCGCTAAATTACGGGGTCGTATGCACACTAACACCGCCGTCGAACTGAACCCAGGACGCATATAGTTGAGAAGTAAACTTCTTGTTACACAGCCACGCCGGCGCCTTTGTTGAATTTATCGCAAACAATAATGAAAACCAAAATATCGATAATGAACAGTAAAGAACTAGTATTACAATGATTGCTGATCTTGTTATTTAACCATGCTTAATAAGTTAGTCCTGATTTACTGAGCATGGACCTATGATCAATGCCTCTATAATTATTTTATTCTATGCATCCTATATTTTACGATATTTTGGAATATAATTTGAAGGGGAATTCCTTCTTATTTCTAGCATATAGACCGACTGCATAAAGTCTTCTAGTTTGGTTCGAATTGGTTACTTTGCAATATTTATGACTATCGTTCTGGTTTATGTTTAGCTCCAATTTAAACAGCCTCTGACCAGTAACAGTAGCTAGAAGAAGATATTGAGGTATGCGTGTTTGCTATTTCCATCAAGTGATATGACTGCTAGAAGCTCCCTCATAGGCTCAAGTATATATATAAGTAGGTTCAAGTTATTGTCATCTTTATTGTTGCTGTTTAGCCTCAAGTCATCTCTGATCCAGCAGACTCATGATTAAAGATTTTCTATTTGTAACCATTTCATTTATATTTGTTTTATTCTCTATTTTTACTATTTTGATATATTAAATATGTATAATTTTTTTTACAAGATGCTAGTCAGAGACGCTTCGCTGTTATTTCTAATATATCGACCGACCGCATACTAACACTGTCATCGGTTCTCGTATTGCAGCAGTATTCAGAAATGGTGTATTTCACCGCTGCTATTTGGTAGAGCAAGCTATACGAGGAAGGAATTCACCAAAGAAATTCCACAAGCTACAGAGAATCAAAGACGAGAAGAGTGAGAGTGAATGGGAGGGAAGGAAAGAGAGAGGGGGAAGAAAGAAGAAGAGAGAGGACGTGAAAGATGAGGAAATAGGTTAAATGAAAATCAATATTCGATATGACACAAGTGGAAGCAAAAGATAGGATAGGGCTAGCTAAATATAGAACACAAAACGTTAGATTTACGACTAAAATATATTGGTGTTGAGGTATCGACGGCAAAATATTGAAAAAACTCATAAAATCTAAAAAAAATGTAATATAAAAACGGATATCCTCATCTCATAGGCGCATATATTTACTTGATTGCATATAACTGCAGCTACATATACGGATCTTTGAATGTGTGTGTGTGTGAGTGTGCATGTCATTGCTCGCGACTCAACATACGTACATATAAGCTTCCGTAGACGCATACACATACATATATCAATGTGTATGTAAATCTATATCTGTATCTATCTATCTATCTATCTATCTATCTATATATATATATATATATATATATATATATATATATATATATATATATATATTGAACGTATTTCGAACGAGCAATTAAGTTTGAAAGCGAAAAATATATATATATACATATATATATATATATATATATATATGCATGCACACACACACATATATGCACATATGCGCATCATCGCACACGCGCACATGT
>NC_142947.1:33125321-33160321 GCF_046866305.1 Octopus bimaculoides | reverse complement strand
TATGAATAAAGCATTCAGTTTTGAACGAATTTGGTAAACTATATCAAACAATCAGACATCAATACATGCAAGTAGAGTTAACATTCAAGGAAATTCCTCATGTATTACATGTAACTTTGAATATCATTTAGAAAAATGGGAAGAAATCCAGAGTATTAGACAACAAAAATAGGGAGAGAGAAAATCACATCTTAAATTGTTGAATTCACTATAGAATGCCGACAATCGTTTCTGTTGTGTCAACATATTCAAATACAGAAAATATCATTCAATTAATATATTCGAAAATAAGTGTTAACACGTTTTCAAGGCAATCAAGTTATTAATTAAATTCAAGGTGAATTATATGTCCAGCACACGGACGTATAATAAAGTATGTTAAGGTATATTCTTAGTTTTAACTGATTTCGGATCGCCTTGGAAACGTCGTGTTAAAATGTATTTTTGCATATATTAATTTGAATGATATTTTTTGTATCTAAATATGCTGATACAACAGAAACGATCGTCGGCATTCTATAGTGAATTCAATAATTAAATATATGTTTGTCTCTATCCCTACTTTTGATGTATATATATATATATATATATATATATATATATATATGTGTGTGTGTGTGTGTGTGTGTGTGTGTGTATGTGTATATGTGTATGTGTGTGTGTGTGCGTGAGTGTGTGTGTGTGTGCTTCGTATTATATATGTGCACGTGCTTTGTGCTATATTCTGTAGAGGACATGTTTGTGGATGTAGTTAGCCTTCTATTAAGGAAACTATACCTTATACCCATATTAGTCATTTATAATTAGTTAGAAACACAACAACGTTCCTCAATTCATAAATGCTTGAAGACCTTTTCTAATCCATCTTCTGAATGAAGCAATGACACCACTGCATTGTTGAAGCCTTTTGTAGAAGCCTAATGAAGAAATCAAAAGACTCATCAACAAACACGATTTAATCCGATCGCAATGCTATCTCGATGTAACGTGTTTGAACGCAAAGCTGATCTCTATTCCTACATAACGTACATGGGGATTGCTCCATCTTCACAGATGACTGCCATCTGCTTGTGCTTCGTCATTGTCCATAGCGTTTCTGATTTTCCATTTGTGACGTCTCAGATGATTACTCACTCCCTTTGCAGGTCTGAATGTTTTGAAGCATAGGTGACAGACAAAAGTTGTATGTTACTGTGCGCTTCCAACTATATAGGTCTTCACGTGTCCCCAATTTTCTATCACCGTAAGACTTTCGGTAGTTTTCATCTAAGTGCAGAATCAGGTACTTTTCCATAACTCAGAAAAATGCCCTCACACTATACATTGCTGAGTATGTATATTACTGTTAGCAAGTTGTAAAATCTCAGAAAACAAAAGTAAAGTGAGTCACCACGTTAAAGTGGCTGTTTCGTGTTAATACTAGTTTAACCCTAGGCAGATTCTCTGCCAGTTGGTTATCGGTGCGACTCTGCACCGTTTATATACAGTATATTATTCGCAGGGGAAGCGAACACCTATCACTATCTAGCAGGTAACAGAATCGAGAAAGAGGCTCAGTTTCTAGCTATTTGGCTCATCCTCAGCCGCGAGCAGCCGCATGCCAGAGCGATAGGCAGAGACCGCTAACCCTAGCAATATATTGTAAACAAAGTGACCATTGGTCACTGATTTGCAACAAGCAATATAGCTAGCTGTAAAATCTGATGAAGTGATAGGATAGTATCTATACTAAAATATAAAGTGCGTACACACACACACAAGTACATACACACACACACACAATCGTACACACATACTGTCACTCATACACATACACATGTACAAATCTCTCCCCGGGTCTACATATTAAGACATATATATATACACACGCATACAAACATACATACCGACATACAACCACAGATACACACTTACATGCGTACACACACATACACTCACACATACATGTTTACACACACATACACTCACACATACATGCAAGCGGAAAGATTTGCACACAAATGTTTTCATCGTTTAATCGTCCTTATCCTTATGATAAAAACCAATCACCACCATTGTCACAAGTATTCTCCAGTGAAATAAAATCTCTCTACGCAACAGTTCAAGTTGCTGCAATGAGGAAGTAAATCTTGTTTAAATCTGACATTACTGTTTAATGAAATGAACACATTAGATAATGGAAGCTAAGATTTACAATGGTTTAAAGCAAAACGGCAAGGTCGTGTTTGGAAAGCTTTCATCACATTTAAGTCTCATCATTGTTGGTCTATACCTAAATATCTACTATAACAATATTATCTTTGCTATTAGTATTGTCACAAACTTCCTTAAGGTGGCAAACAGTAATATCCGTTAGCACGCCGGACAAAATGTTTAGTGGTATTTCGTTCGCCATTACGTTCTAGGGCTGAAATTCCGCTAAAGTTGACTTTATTTAATATCCTTTCGGCCGATGAAATAATCGACTTTCCCCTCCCCTCAAATGCTGTTGACCCTGTGCCAAAATCTATAACCGTTATCACAAACTTACTTGCCATCACCAAAACAACATCATCGTTTAATATATATATATCAACGTCATTAATGTATTCCTCATTGTTGTCATCATAATCATCATCACCATTATTATCAACAGCAACATTATCTAGAAATGATTACGTCGGTATATAGATGAAATGATAATGGTGGTGGTGGTGGTGGTGGTGATGTTGTTGCTGGTGGTGGTGGAGATGCTGTTGGTGATATATGAGGAAACTGTTCAGTTTGCCAATAGATGTGATATTATCTTCAGATCGTCATATATCATGTTATCAGATTTAATACATCTGCAACATATCCGGTAGATTTTAATGTGATAACGTTCTACACTTATGAATTGCTCACGCAAACACATGCAGGCGGAACCACACACTATGGGTGTATATGAACATATATATATATATATATATATATATATATATATATATATATATATATATATATATATATATATAATTGTACATATTTGCCTGTAGTTGTGTGTATAAATTCAGCAGAATGCATGCATTGACGCTCGTGCGCGAATACACTCCATTGTGCATTAATATGTATTTGTAATTGTCCGGAGTTAATTAAATGATATGACAGTATAAACAAGTACATCTTCATATCATCATATTTAAATATTACATCTAAACATTGAATAAGCAGAGATATACGTTAATCTATATCTATCTATCTATCTATCTATCTATCTATCTATCTATCTATCCATCTGTCTATCTATCTATCTATCTATCTATCTATCTATCTATCTATCTATCTATTTATCTATATATATATATATATATATATATATATATATATATCTAGATGATGTACATTTTTTGTGTGTGTATATGTGTGCATGTTGGCTTGTGTATGGGAGCGCATAATCATTTTATACATGTGTATAAATATGTATGGAAACAGCGATATAATATCATATCACGTATAGATTTATTGTGAAGCAAAATTCCACGAGTGACAGTATTAACAATAAAGAGCAGGAGAACTGTTATCCTGCGACGTAAATTTCATGGATATATATTTAGTCTTCGATGTCTGAAAAGACAGGTTTTGCGATGTATTTCTTTGTTCCACATACGTTTATCAGGAAGCATAATTTCAGGTGATATATATATCACTAAAAGCAATTGTTGTGAGGGTGCTCCATTGTGGAAATCACCTGAAATCATGCTTCCTGATAAATGTATGTGGAACAAAGAAATACATCCCAACAATTGCTTTTAGTGATATATATATATATATATATATATATATATATATATATATATATATATATATATATATATATAAGGAATGGAGTAGATAAAATTCAGGCTACTTGTGTTTCATAGCCAGTGGAACTTTCTTGGAAATAGTAAATTATCCAAGCTACTTTTCAGGCCAGGGATACTTTGATTATATGAAGTTTACATTGTCGTTACGAGATCCCATGTTAACTCGCTGAGGATTCGATCGAAATTCGTAGAAAGCAGAATTCGAGAGAAAAAGCATATTTGTGAAGAAGAATAAAAGAAAATATATATATGGGAATGGGTAAGTTTGTTCGAAAATACATTATCTTCCACTTTCCTTTCCTTTACTCGCTCCAACCCTATCCATTTCAAATACCACTCCTGTATCTTCATCCTTTGACTCTGTTTAAACGGCTTTATCAAACGCTACAATATGCTTACTTATCTATCCCACAACAGACCCGCGAACGACCCCAGCCTAAATACGTAAAGACATCTCCCCAGGCAATTTCAGTACCAAACCTTCCCTTCCCACCATGATATGTGTGTAGTTCCGTCGTCTTTCAGCCGTCTTACATGGTTGGCTAAGGACGTAGCATATGTCCTTTCCGGGATTCTGAAAGAAGATCTGTGGTTGGAGAGGTGCTCGTTGAACGAGTTTGCGGAACATCCAATGTACCGCCGTGCGCTGTATCTGTTGAAGTTGATGCTACTGCTACCGCCGTTGTTGATGCTGGTGTTGTTGCTGTTGGCATCGGTAAAGCTTGTTTTGGCGTTGGTTATGATGCCGGTGTCGTTAATACTGGCGTATGGGACATCATCGGTGGTGGCGCTGTTGTTGGTGTTATAGCCATCGTCGTTGGTGTTGTCGGAGCTGTTATCGGCGCTATCCTGGAGGGTAATGCTGTTGTTATTGTTATTGTTATCGTTAGCGATGGTTTTGCTACTATTTCTGTTCGGGGTACTGTCGTTGTTGTTGTTGTCGTCGTCGTCGTGTTATTGTTGTTGTTGTTGTTATCGCTGATGATGCTGCTGATATTTCTGTTTGGGTGTCTGCCTTAGTAATTGTTGGGAGAAAATGCTGTTGCTGCTGCTACTAGGGTCGGCTACCAACTCAGCTTCATAGACGACCCCCTTAGCTTCGCAATGGGCACCTTTATAGTCCATGCATGAGCAACCCGCCTGTCCTCGTGGCCAAATACTGTTAACTAGAATGCTCTTGATATTGGGGGCGTAGTTAAAAGAGACTCTTAGGTTGTACCTGTTGAAAATGCGTCCGTACTTATGTGAACGTGTGAAGATTTTATCTACTAGTCTCAGGAATATCTTACCGACGCACATTTTTACGTTGAGGGAAAAGGGGGTGGGGACCAAAAGATATTTCTGCAGCTTTTCCTTCTGCGGGTGTCAGGGCCTAGCATGTAAAAGATGCACTCCCTAAACACACTAGCAGCTCGTACCACATTATAGTAGGGGACTGCTGCGTCAAAAATCTCTTGGTTAGAGGAAAGCTTCGTGATCTTGCTGATTTTTACACCAGGTTTTTTAACACGATGGGGATGGGGGTGGGAGGCTGTGTTGATGTAAGACAGCCTCTCATTTGGCTTGCGATAGGGTTTGTATGTACCAGAGCCCAAGTCGAACTTGAAAAAAATTAGTATCAGGCTTAAAATAAGTACTGGGGTCGGCTAAAACCTTCAAGGGATGCCTCGGAATGGCATCCCTTGAAATTTGAATTAGAGCCAAATGGTTGTGTACTACACTGACTCCTGAACATCAACGGGGTTCTCTGGTGGGGATATTGTGATACATTGGGAGAAATGTTCGACCTGTAAATTATATAATCTGCCCAAATGCATTTTCTGTCAACCTGTTTTCACTCACAAAGCTTTGATCGACATCAGGCTATTGTAAAATGCACTTTCCCAAGATATCAGAAGGTCGGAACCATTCCATTATGCTGCATCCATATCGTTCCTATGACATTATTAGGCTTCAAATTTTGGCACAAGTCCAGAAATTTTGGGGGTGGAGGTAAGTGGGTGGCGGTACATCACATCAAACCGGTGCTCAACTAGTACTTATTTTATTAACCTCCGAAAGGATCAAAGGCAAAGTCGACCTTGGCGGAATTTCAACTCAGAATGTGAAGTCAGACGAAATACTGCTAAGCATTTTTCCCGGCGTGCTAACGATTGTGGCTGCTCGCTGCCTTCATTCCTATTACAATATTATTGTAGAAATTTAAACATCAACACACTGGATTTAAATAAGAGTTCACCAATGCTACACGAGGTCATTGTCATATTACTAAAAGAAATTAATTGTCCGTAACACTATAAATTCGTTAACAACAATACTTCAAGCATTTAGATAGTTGGGCCATAGTCTATATATCACAAAATTCCTAATTATTATGAATTACGAACATCACCGGAAATCGCCATTTATTAATCGTGAATCGTGAATCATGTACATGGAACAAAAATTTTATTTCTGTTCGTGCCTGAAAATATGCATAGACTTGCACTTCCAACATTAGGCATATGCTATTTTTCCCATAAGTATTCTGTTATCTTAATTTCTCTATACTTGATTCTGTTATAAGAAGTCTGCTTAAACAATCTCTTTTGCTCTTTGATGGAGAGATTTTGGTAAACTCTTTACTTTTTTACTTGTTTCAGTCATTTGACTGTGGCCAAGTTGGAGTACCGCCTTTACTCGAGCAAATCGACCCCAGGACTTATTTGTTGGATGCCTAGTACTTATTCTATCGATCTCTTTTGCCGAAACGCTAAGTTACAGGGTCGTAAACACACCAGCATCGGTTGTCAAGCGATGTTGCGGGGGGGGGGACATAGACACACACATACATATATATTTATATACATGTATACGACGGGCTTCTTTTAGTTTCCGTCTACCAAATCCACTCACAAGGCCCGAGGCTATAACAGAAGACACTTACCCAAGGTGCCACGCAGTAGGAATGAACCCGGAGCCATGTGGTTGGTAAGCAAGCTACTTACCACACAGCCACTCCTGCGGGCAAAAGTTTCTGATCATCGGACATAGAGTATTTGTTCTGGCTATTGAAACACACACACACAACACACACACACACACACATACACACACTCACACACACACACACCACACCTTCTCCCCCACCTCCCTCTCTCTCACTCTCATTTTCTGCCGTTCGTATATTGAACCCTGTTCCTCCTGGCTTCATGCCATCCCTTCTGCGGCAATTGAAACTCATTTGCTTCATATTCTATTCTACCTCATATAAAACCCAAGTTCTCACACTAAAGCACTCTGCCCGTCATTCTTCCAAAACCAGTTAAATTACTACTGTAGAGATGATTTTTCTGTTTTGCCTACGGTCGTCAACATGCAACTTCCCAAGATGAACAGAAATTCTCATCAGTATAGCATAGGAATGTCTGCAAAAACCACGGGCACAGCGACCTTCTCAAAACAAACAAATAGTAATAATAATAATAATAATAATAATAATAATAATAATAATGATTGTAATAATATATTAAAAGGCCTAGCCCTTTCAGACATTGTCACGATAATTATTTCTGAGAATTACGCTAATGCTATAAGTATGTGAGGAATACTTGCGTTGTAATTCAATTAGTATTTCGTTCCGTTCGTTGAACAATTGGAACAAACAGCGTCAAAACAAGACACGATGTTATATTAAATATATGAACTGCAGACAAACAATTAGGTGTGTCTGTGTTGATATGTGTGTGTTCATGTATGTATGCATGTGTGTGTGTGTGTGTGCGTGTGTGTGTGTGTGTGTGTGTGTGTGTGTGCCTGTGTTTGTGTGCGTATTTGTGAATACATCTGTATATTTAAAATATTGATAAAATATTAGATGTTGAAATATGATTTACATCAATATTTAAGTGTGTGTGTGTGTGTGTATGTGTGTGTGCGTGCGTGCGGGTGTGTATGTGTATGTATGTACAAGTGAGTGTGTTATTGTGTGTGAGTGCATACGCAATGTGCAATGTGTGTGTGAAGAAAAGGGAGAAAAGTTACCATCACATTTACTGAACGTAAATATATCTATATAATTTATAGGAAGCTTTAACTTCATAAATCGTAACATTCAAGGTATCGTTACTGATCTCTGGAAAATTATGTAAAAGTAGAGTCATAAAAATTGCATCTAGGAGGCAAAAAGGTGTTTGAAATATACTTATATTCCTATAATTTCGTAACTGACGTCAAGAAATACAGTATTACTTCATAAATATAGAGATATTTGAACCTTGGGGAAAATGTTATACTGTGTGCAAATAGCTTACAACATCCAATCTTATAAGCCTCAAATTTAGAATTTAGAAAAGCAGTTATATATATTGATTTCAAATTTTGGTACAAGGCCAGCAATTTCGGGGCAGCGAGTGAGTCGATTAAATCAACCCCAGTGCTCAGCTTTCGACCCTGGAACGATGAAAGGCAAAGTCAACCTCGACGGAATTTGAACTTCGGAATGTAAAAACGGACGAAATTCCGCTAAGCCTTTTGCTCGGCGTGCAAACAATTCTGCTCGTTCGCCGCCTTAGAATCTTCAAATGTTGGCTTTCAATGTTGGCACAGTGCCACCCATTTCAGCGGTGGGAATAAGTGGTTTACGTCGACCCCATTGCTGAACTGGTACTCATTTTAACGACCCCGAAAGGATGAAAGGCAAAGTCGACGTCGTTGGAATAAAGGCTTCTAATATTAAAAGAGAAAGCTTCATATGTCAGTACATATTTCATATAGTTGATTCAGCCTCGTAAAATATTTTATTGGTGTTGATATTTAATCCAAGGAGACTCTTGATAGGCCAGATCTATGATCAAACACGCACACACTCTCACACACGCTCACAAACACATGTACACACATACGCGCATGCACAC
Organism: Octopus bimaculoides; assembly: GCF_046866305.1. Lineage (NCBI taxonomy): Eukaryota > Metazoa > Mollusca > Cephalopoda > Octopoda > Octopodidae > Octopus > Octopus bimaculoides. The sequence continues at coordinate 33,151,605 of NC_142947.1, read as the reverse complement.
ACACTCACACACACACACACACACACACACACATACACATACTCATACTCATACAGACACATACTTATACAGACACACATAGCTTCATGTAAACATTTCATTTGAATTCAGAACGTAACGTCGGACGAAATACCACCAAGCATTTTGTCCAATATGCTAAAGATTCTGTCAGCTTGCTGCCTTAATAATAATAATAATAATAATAATAATAACAATAATAATAATAATAATAATAATAATAATAATAATAATAATAATAATAATAATAATAATAATAATAATAATAATAATCGGACTAGATCATTGTTTCTCACAAGGTTTTGAAATTCCCATTTTCGGTGACTCATTCTAGAGTTTGCTCAAACAACGTTTTTGCTCTTTGTAGGCCGTGATTTCCACAGAGTTCCCAATGGATCATTCTTGCCACATTGTCATGGCGTCTTTTGTATTCGCGTTGTGCCATTTTCGGGCATTCGCTAACGATATGCCATAGCGTTTCACCTCTCTCGCCACACATTCTGCATTTGTCGCTCTCGGTAGTGTTGTCTATTCTGCATTTCAAGTTACTCCTTAACGCTTGTTCTTTAGCTGCTCATATGAGTGCATTTCTCTCTGTCTTCAAGTCACTCCTCTTCATCATTTATAGTCACTAGTCCTCCGTATCTGTCTTTGCGTTCACATCTTTTGCAAAATTACCGTACATTTTCGTTTCCTGCCATGCTTTTTCTTTCTTTTTTCTTGGTTCATTTCTTGTTTAAATTTTTCTTTATTTACACAATTTTCAGTTTTGATGATGTCGGCCTTCGTGTTTTTAAACAGTGGCTCCACAGCATTTTTAATACACCACCCTAAGCTCTTTTCCTCTTCTTCGATAGAGTCCTGGAAACTGATCAAACCTTTTCCACACTTTCTTCTGTACAAGTTCAGCCGATTATTAGTATTAGTATTACTCCATGTGGAATTGAAAGTTTGTTATGATGCTCTGCTGCTATTTTTATCCGTGTTTATTATTCCTTGTTTATCTATCTGTTTATATCTCTCTCTTTATCTATCCATCCATCCATCCATCCATCCATCCATCTATCTATCTATCTATTTATCTATCTATCTATCTATCTATCTATCTATCTATCACTAAACACACACACACACAAACACACACATACACACAAACACTCACACACACACACACACACACACACAAACGCACACACACATACACACACACACACACATACACACACACACACTTATACACATTTTCTGTAACGAATTACCGACTGTAAATACATAGAGTATATGTTTTACTTGTTCACCGGTTAATTGCGGAAAAGTGCCTGAAGGATGATTCCCCCCGCTACAAATAACCTGGGGTTAGATCTCACTATACAAATGCTTCAGAGTAAACAGCGTAATCTGAAATTAGATAAATGACAATGGAACAAGAATTATTTAATCAACTTAATTTGCATACAGCTGTTTCGGCTATAGGCTGCTGTGCACTCGGAGGTCAGAGATTGTGCACCACCTCATACCTTCCGTGGGATCCTAAAATGAAGTGTTTGTACACATATACACACACGTTCGCATGCTCACTCACAGACAAACACACGAACACACACAAACATATATGTGTGTATGTGCGATATATGTTTTGATGTGTGTATGGGTGCACACATGCCCGTGTGTCCATGAAACTGTTGCTGCATTTGTCTAATACAGTGCATTTATATATGTATAAGGTTATTTTTCCTTTTTTCCCACTTATAAATGTCTCACATCGTCCTCTCTAATAATTCTATGAGTTTAAGACGCACTGATACACAAGGAAATATTAAAGTGTGCTAAGGAATCAATGACCTGGAAAATTACAAGAACTGCCGCAAACTGCGAAGTTTGTCATATTAAAAGAGTGCGAAGAAAGAAGACATATAAATAGAAAAGTAAAGGAAAAAATGGGAGTGACTGTGTGGTAAGTAGCTTGCTCCCCAACAACATGGTTCCGGGTTCAGTCCCACCGCGTGGCATCTTGGGCAGGGGTCTTCTGCTATACCCTCGGGCCGACCAAAGCCTTGTTAGTAGATTTGGTAGACGGAAACTGAAAGAAGCTTCTCATGTATATATATATATATATATATATATATATATATATATATCTTTCTCTCCTCTCTCTTACTCTTTCTCACTCTCTTCTCTCTTACTCTCCCCTCTCTCACTCTTACTCTCTTGCTCTCTCACCCTTACTCTCTTACTCTCTCTCACTCCCTTCTCTCTTCCTCTCTCCTCTCTCTCACTCTCTTTCTCCCCCTCCCATACCCACCTTCCCCCTCTCTTACATCCACCTTCCCCTTCCCCCTTCATCGTCAACCCCCCTCATAAGCTCATCCCACCCACCCCAACACACTCCTGCTCTACCTTCCCACTCCACCCCATCCAATTCCTTACACCCCTACCCACATACCCCTACCTCTACCCCACCCTAAGCCTAACCCACACTCCACCCATGCCTTCCCCACCTCCCAACACCCTCACATCACACCACACACACACTACAACTGACCAACTCCTTTCTCCCCTCCCCATTTTCACACAAGATCACCAGTATTCTATCTCTCACACACACAGCCCCTCATTCTTCGATCACCGTTCTTTCTCCCCATTTTGTTATCTCCCCCTTTTCTTAGCTCTCCTGTGTAAAATTTCTAACTTCCGGTCAGCCATAGCTATGATTGACCGTTGACCGAACACTATTCAATTTTTTTTCTCCGTGTTTTTCTCCTTGTCTCTGTATTCTTTCTGTTGAAGAGCGTAGCTCGAAACGTTAAAGACTTTCCGTATTCCCGAGCGTCATACTAATACATCCTTTTGTTGTTTACACCACCTGTCCTCGTCTTTTGTTGTTTTTTCGTACATTCTCCCATATATATATATATATGTTTGTGTGTTTGTGTTTGTTCCTACACCCCATCGTTTGACAACTGATATTGGTGTGTTTACGTCCCCATAACTTAGCCATTCGGCAAAATAAACCGATAGAATACGTACTAGGCTTACAACTAATAAGTCAAATTACTGAAGCACATAAAAGAATGAAAGAATATAAATAACAAGCGAGCGAAATTTAATTGCGTGACAAAAATATATGTTTAAAAGATGGTATTATATTTTACTATTAGCTCTGTGTCGAAGAGATTTAAATGTTAAGATTGGGAATGAATCTTATGAAATACCATACTATACTTAGTTACAAACCTTTACTTTCAAATCCAAATATCCGCCATTATGACTGTTCTATCTGAAACCTCCCTGGTGTAAAATAAGGTATTTGAAGTACTAATCGACATTTTGTGGCCTTCAGCCTACCTAAGAATTTATTATTAGTTGTATTAAGTGCTTGGATTATCAGTAACAGAAGATCGCTACATAAAAGAACTCGCGGTATTCAGCGTAATTTGAATTTGGGAGTCCTCTAATTTGCATTTCATCTTAAATCGAATAATTAATAATCAGGGACTAGTATTTGATTTAATTTATACTGCTATCGCTCAGTCTGTAAACGTGTTTGGGGAGAAAATGTTAGAATGCATTAGTAACATTATGAGGGCAGTGAGGGAGCAGAAACCGTGGCGTGCCAAATAAAGTTCTTTGGATGAATTTGTTTCATTTCGTTCCGTTTCAGATTTGATTCATCCAGAGTCGATTAAAATGACAATAACCCTCACCTCTGAGAAAGCGGGCACGCGTCTATTTTTATTTCATAAATGACTATTAGTTGTGATAAGTTATCGTAAATAGGAAGATTACATTCCTTTCTGCCAGATACATGACAATGGAAAAACGAGGCATTGTATTGATGTAACTCGGATGTTGTATCTTGATATTCACTCTGACTCTTGTCATGATTCTGGGGTTTATTTCATGATGCTTCAGTTCAAATACTTGTAGCTAGACGAGAAGAGATGCCAACTCATAACTGTAGAGTTTTAACTCCATTCGATACTATTGCGGAATGATTTACCTGTCTTCACCTTCCAGGTCAAGAGTGTACAGGTAAAATATCGATCTTTTAAATGCCAGAGAATTTAGAAGGCGATAACGAGAGAGAGAGAGAGAGAGAGAGAGAGAGAGAGAGAGAGAGAGAGAGAGAGAGAGAGAGAGAGAGAGAGAGAGAGAGAGAGAGAGATCTAGCAAGGAAATAGCATTTGTTGATTTACTTTCAGCAGCGTCTTTAAATGCTGTTTAACCTGGTAAGATAATATTAGTCTAAAGTCTACGGCTTCTATGAGTGTTTTTATTCTGCCGGAACAGGAAAATATATTATAAATGTGAGGTGTTGGGGGACAGGTTTAAACGATCCGTATTAAACAAAACGCCAAATTTATTTAAAAAAAAAAAAACGAGAGACAATTCAAAGTGTGGTGTGTGTGTGCATACACACGCGCGCGCGCATAATGGTTGAGTGACATGCTTGTGAAATGTTGAAAAGTTTTCAAGGTTTGTTGTATGAATAATGCAAAAGTTAATTAGAGGTTCCAAGGAAAAGTAACATAAAAGAATGAGGATATAAGGCAGAATATCGTTCCAACAGAAGACATAAAGCAAAACGTCTAAGTCTATATATATATATATATATATATATATATATATATATATATATATATATAAGAAAATAAGAAGCTGTACAGCACCTTCTAATTATTTCTGCCTGTCAGAAATACACAAATTTGAGGAGATGGTTATCACACACAGCACATTTCGTACTTCAGAGATATTTATCATATCGGTTAAAAGGAAAACGGAAAGAACAGATTTGAAATTAGAATCTTGAATTCTGCGATCAAACACAACCTCCGTACACACCATTACCGTTACCTTCCCAATTATAATAATTATTTTTCCCGACACAGGCATAGAGACAGAATTTGATTTCAGAAAGGTTCATCGATGATTAACTTAACTCACAAAGATGAAATGCAAAGACTACTAGAGTGGAATTTGAATTTAGAACTTAAAGCTGAAAGAAATGCAACCAAGCATTTTTTTCCGGTGCGATAACAATTCTGCTAACTCACCACCGTAATATCAATAATAATAATAATAATAATATTAGTAATAATAATAATAATAATAATAATAATAAACAAGGCGGCACCAATTATCATAAAATACATAGAGCACTCAATGAACAAATGGCAGACAGTGCTACAGCTCCAAACAAAAGAGGGACTTGTGAAAACGAAAGCCATCCCCATTAGAAGAGGAATATTCCAGGGAGACACGCTCTCTCCACTCCTGTTCTGCCTGGCACTCACACCTCTAACAGAATTGCTAAATAGAACTGGATGCGGTTACAAATGCTATGGAAAAACAGTCAGCCACCTTCTATATATGGTTGACCTAAAATTATATGCAAAAAACGACAAAGAGCTAGAAACACTACTACAGATAGTACACTGCTTTACCAAGGAAATAGAAATGAAATTCGGATTAGAAAAATGTGCCAAAGCAACCCTGAAAAGAGGAAAATTAGTTAAAAGTAGCAATATAACACTAGATAAAGCCAATGAAATAAGAGAACTAGACGAAAGCCAACCATATAAGTATTTAGGAGTCAATGAACTAGATAGGATACAACATACACAAATGAAAGAAAAAATAAAGAAAGAGTACTATAGACGAGTTAGATCAATACTAAAAACAGAGCTCAATGCTAAAAACAAGATAATGGGTATCAACACTTTAGCTGTCCCAGTTATAAGCTACAGCTACAACATCCTTAACTGGACACTAAACGAACTATGTAAAATAGACAGGAAAACAATAAAAATAATGACAGGATATAGGATGCACCACCCAAAATCTGACATAGAAAGGCTATATATACAACGCACAGAAGGTGGCAGGGGTCTTATACAGCTAGAAAACTATTATAAAATAACCACCATAGGACTGCAAAAATACCTACTCCAGAAGCAAGGGAAACTAATACAAATAGCCACAAAACACGAGCAAAACAAAAAACTGTTTTCAGTATTTAAGGAAGCTGACAAATACAAACAAGAAATCAATCTACCTAACAAATACGAAGAAGAAGAAGAAGAAACAACAAAAGCTATAAAACAAATGAAATCCAAACTAAAACTAGAACAGCAACGGACCATGATAAAACGATGGCAAGAAAAGCCCCTACATGGTAAATACTGGGCTAAACTAAATGCGAAAGAAATAGACAGAGAAAAATCCCAGCAATGGCTGAGAAGCTCAGGACTCAAAGCAGAGACTGAAGGATTTTTAATTGCTGCACAAGACCAAAGCCTCCCCACCAGAAATTACCAAAAACACATAATGAAAAGAAATATAACAAGTAACTGTAGAATATGTGGAGATCGACAAGAAACAATAAATCATATTATCTCTGGCTGCCCAGTCCTGGCTAAGAAGGAATATATCCACAGACACGACAGAGCTGGGACCTATATACACTGGAGGCTATGCCAACACTATGGAATAACAACAGAAAAAAGATGGTATAAACACACGCCAGAAAAGGTCACAGAAAACGAGAAAGCAACCATACTCTGGGATATGCCAATACACACAGATAGAGAAATTAAGGCAAATAGACCAGATATAGTTGTCAAAGATCATGAAGAAAAAAAAATGCTTTCTAATTGATGTATCAATACCAGCAGATGACAACGTTTCTCTAAAAGAAATGGAAAAACTTTCAAAATACAAAGACCTGGAAATAGAGATAACTCGAATGTGGAATCTAAAAACAGAAACAATTCCTATCATAGTAGGTGCCTTAGGTATAATTAAAAAATATTCAAACAAATACATAACAAAAATACCAGGACTTACAAATATATATAACATACAGAAAATTGAACTACTGGGTACTGCACACATTCTACGCAAAACACTTTCAATACAGTAAACATAAGAGCACCACAGCAAACCACAGCACATACCCAAGGCGCACAGAGCTGCGCTCGGTAGTGAAGTGAAAGCACGTTATAAAAATAAAACTACTGAACAATAATAATAATAATAATAATGCGGTAAGAAAGAAAGGAAATTCGATAGATATGACTGGTTAGCGTGGGAGGTTAAGCAGTTGTAGTCGATGAAAAAGGTGGTGGTAGTAACATTAATTGTCGGAGCCATGGGTACAGTGAGTAAAAATCTTGATGGAACAAATAGGAGCTGCCATAAGCGGGGGGTGGGTAGTTGCAGAAAACAGCAATGCTTGGAACCGCACGAATAATCCAGATGGTGCTGGAAAAATAAGGTGTGTTACCTTAGTCACTGGTAGTGAACAGCTGACACCGTAGTACATCTCCAGTGTTAGCTGTTGTGCTCAGACAATAAATAATAATAATAAAAATAATAATAATAATAATAATAATAATAATAATAATGATAATAATAATAATAATAATAATAATAATAATAATAATAATAATAATAATAATAATAATAATAATAATGATAATAATAATAGTAATGCAGTACCAGGCACGGCTCTCATGGATTTTAATCTCAACTGATTGGAACTGTTATCATGTACATGTTTTGTCTTGGTATAAAAGATGGGCTACAGCAAATATTCTGCTCAGTACCACAGATTTGCTTGTTAGCTGTTTGACCTCAGCCAGTTGAGCATGTCCATTAGTGGCTGACGAAATGTACTTCTCTGAAGTACACGCGCAGAAGTAGTGCGGGAGAATCATAGTCATGTGTTGAGAGCAATTCTTTGGGGTTTGAATAATTCACCTCTGGAAACATGGGCGTTTCGTTCTACATCCTTATCTTCATGTGAGATCGCCATGTCGCGCACATATGGTTGTGATGCACGAGTCTGGTGTACCCTTATCAGACGGGTAGTCATGATGGGTATACTGGACTTCGTATATTTTACCCCAGCGTCACTTTTGTTGCATACACTGCTCTCTCACTCAATAATAATAATAATGATGATGAGGATGTTAGTACAAGTCCAGCAATTTCATAGGAGGGTGTAAGTAGATTACATCGACCCTAGTCTGGTACTTATTTTATCGACCCAGAAAGGACCAAAGACAAAGTCTACCTAAGGGTAATTTGGACTGAGAACATAAAGACGAACGAAATACCGGTAAGCATATTGGCCGGCGGAATCAGTACGCCAACTTGCTGTTCTTTTAACATAATGGCTTCGAATTTCGGCATAAGGCAGCAGTTTAGGGCGAAGGGGTCAAGTGGATTAAACCGACGCCAGTGCTTCACTGGAACTTATGTTATCGACTTCAAAAGGATGAAAGACTATGTCACACTCGACGGAATTTGAAATCAGAACGTAAAGATGCTACGCATTTTGCCCGGTGTGCTCACGATCCGGCCAGCTCACTGTCTCACTACTACTACTACTACTACTACTACTACTACTACTACTACTACTACTACTACTGCTACTACTAATGCTGCTGCTGCTACTACTACTACTACTACTACTACTACTACTACTACTATTAATAATAATAATAATAATAGTAATAATAATAGCTAAAGGGGATGATTGCTTCCTTGCTCAGCTACCAGGAAATCAAAAAGTGGCAGAAATTAAAAAAATAGTGCTCATGGGAACTGCCTATGTCCTACGTTAAATACTGTCTATGTAATCTCAAATTTTAAAACAAACTTATAGTTTTCTTGTTTTCTTAAACATTCTCTAGAACAATACTATGTGCAAATCCAAATATATAGCACCCTAAGCATTACACCAGCTTGATCTTCTAACTTGTTGTCTCTTGAGGTCTCTGGGTGAGATTTGGAGCCAACTTGTACAAATGGAAAGCAAAAGTCAAACATATAACAATAATAATAATAATAATAATAATAATAATAATAATAATAATAATAATAATAATAATGATGATGATGATGATGATGATGATGATGATGATGATGATGATGATGATGATGATTATGATGGTAATAATAATAATAATAATAATAATAATAATAATAATAATTATTATTATTATTATTATTATTATCATTATTATCATCATCATCATCATCATCATCATCATCATCATCATCATCATCATCATCATCATCATCATCATTATTATTATTATTATTATTATTATTATTATTATTATTATAATTATTATTATTATTACAACAAGAATGACAATAATATGGTGATGTTATGTTGTAAAATGTGTTCGGCTGTTTGTCGGTTGTATTAAAGCATACGGAGAACTCATACGCATTGGGTTTGCGTTGTTTTAGCGGAAGACTAATAATGAACCTATCAGATGTGATTTATGCTGCAAGAGGCCAGAGAAAGGCAAACACATCGTAATGGACATGAAATAGAGTAGCAAAAGAAAAAAGAAAACATGTAATATGTAGTTGCCTCATGTAATTACAGATATAATGTCAGGGATCAGATATTGAATATACGAAAACACACAGGAAAGGTAGATAGAGAAAGAGAAACGAGATAGTGGGATAGAAAGAAGTAGCGAGTGAGAGGTGAGAGAAAGAGAGAGATAGAAGGATAAAGAGAGAAGAGTGTGTGTGTGTGTGAGAGAGAGAGAGAGAGAGAGACAGACAGACAGGGAGATGGAGAGATAGATAAGAATATAAGAAGAAATAGATATTTATATTATATAGTTATATATATGTGTGTATGTATATATATAGATAGATATAGGGCAGGGAATCGTCAATTAGTAATAAAATTAATAATTAACAATTTTGCCGGGTAGCTCAGTATGAAAAAACCTTATCGGTAAAACCATTTATAATCATATATATATATATATATATATATATATAACAAATAATAAATGAGTATACACATATATACGTACAGGTATGTGCATACCTACGTCTACCTGTGTATATAGGTGCATATCTGGGTACAGGACATTGCAAACAAAACATAGACAAGAAAATAATAATAACCAGAGTACAGAAAACACACAAGCCACATAGAGAACATTTTCCTTCATCAACTACCCCCATTATATAGATATATATTTATACATATATATGTATATATACTCACATATATTCATTATATATATATATATATATATATATATATATACATAAATGTATATAAATATATATATATGCATATCTATCTATCTCTTTCTCTCTCTCTCTCTCTCTCTCTCTCTCTCTCTCTATATATATATATATATATATATATATATATATATACAGCTATACACACATACATAAATGTACAGCAACATACGCTCATGCATTTATATTATGCATTTGTAATTTGTCCTGTCTTTGTGAGTTTTTGTGTGTATTCATACATGTACATGTGTATTTCTTAATATCTATCTACTTATCTGTGTATGTGCGTGCTTGTTATTCGTATAACGAGTTCTGGTCTAACGACTTTTCATGTTTGTTTTCTTTCAATTTCCTTGTATGTCCGCACTGTCCTGCTTTTGTTCCCAACTTTGACCCTCCATAAAATCCAAAATTTTTTTTTGGCATTTATGCGAGCAACTGTCTTCGAAGACTCATATTGTCGTTGAATGCTCGAAATGAGGAGTAGGTAGACAGCTGACAACTGATGAAGGATCATTCTCTGTGTTTTTGCTTTTTTTCTCTTGCTGTTTGCGTAATTTAACTCGTTTGTTTTTGTACTTCCTGTTGTTTACACAGTCCGTGACGTCCTGTACAGATATATTCATATGTGTGCGTGTGTGTGTGTATATATATACAGAGAGAGGACGAGTGACTTAGATAGATATATACCGAAATATGTTTACGAGATACATATATGTGTCTATGTATATATACATGCGTATATATATATGTGTTTATGTATATATATATGCGTATATATACTCACATATGCATATTTTTACGTATAATATATGTACAAATATGCACACAACACGTAGTAGCTGCATGCATACATACACAATCACACATACACATGCACCACACGCGTGTGTATGTGTGTGTGTATGTGCGTGTGTATGTCCGTGTGTTTACCTGCATATGTGTACAAGTGTATGTTTGCGTATTTGTCTGGTTTGATTTTTGTGGGCCGTATCTTCGTATCCCATCATGCTTGTAGAAAGAGTGACACTGTCTTCGCTCGTATGCTATCTTCCATGATAACATGCTTATATTACACTACTTGGAAACGGATGAATATTATTAATAGAAAGACCGTCTTGTACAAAATATGTCTTAAAGTATTTCGCCTGACTCATGAAAACATGAAAACGTGAAAGTTAAAATGATAATGATTTTCAAAAGTACTATACGTATATTAGAGTATCGAACTAATTAACAATATCAGCCATTAAAACGACCTCTATGTTAAAAGCAGGTTACGCAAAATTTATTCCATCTTCTTTATAATATGCAAATTATTTCTGCTATTAAAATTTCTCTTCAAAGAAATGGAGAAAATCTTTAAGAATCCATTTTATATATCTTTTAGAACAGAAAGAACAGGATCAACAATAACAAAATAAATTTAAAATGGAAACAAAAATCAAGCTATAAAGAACAAAGATTATATTAATGAGCGAATAAGTGTGGCGGTAAAGACATATAAAATATTTTTTTTTAAGATGTAAACTATAAAAACTGGTAGAATTAAATTGACCAAGAATTCAATTGTGAATAAGAGTATAATGCGAAAGTTGTTACTTTATATAATGCAGAATTTAAATTTAGCCAAGTAACTCAAGTGAAATAAGGAATAATCATTACTATTTACACATAATAATAGAAAATAAAACAAGGAAAGAACTATCGAACTAGCGATAAAATAAATGAATGTGTCTCGAGCTAGCGATGAAAAGATTTAAGAAGCACGAACAGGTATATTTATATGGCACGACTAATAAAATAAGAAACAACAAATTTAAAAAGTAAACAAACGAAAACAACAGCAGTAAAAACGCAAAACTATATCAGTGACAATATAAGTATAATAATAAGGTTGCGCAAATCAGGAAGCATAATAGGCGCGGCAGGGGAAATGTTAAAAATTTTGAAAGAGGTCTCAAATGGAAGGAGGCAGAAAGTCTACATTCGTTCGCGGTGTTTGTTGGGTGTTGATTGTGGCAGTTGACTGAAAGGTGTTAGTGGATGAGAAAAAGAAAATGATGCTGCTTTGTTTTCTCATTCACTAAACAAATCCCATTCATCTGGTGAAAGCGACATCGATGCTGTCTCTTTTGCCTTGTCAATGACCCTTAAGTCACGTGGTTATCATGGATGTGAATACATGGTCATTCTTAGTGGAAGAGTAGGAAGCAAATGAATAAAGGGCAAGACGGTGGACGGTGGAGGATGGGTTCATGTGTTATGAGATAAATTCTAGCTTTAAATGTTGTTGGAGGCGAGGTTATTTCAGGTTAACGAAAGAAGTTAGTAACATTAGAGGAGTTACTTAGTATAGCAACCCGTTGTAGTAGCGGCTAGCGAAACAGTAATATTGCGGAGATCAATGTCCGAAAGATGCATCACTTCTGGTGCACTCAGGACAACACTCCAGTGTAGAGAGCGAAGGACCACGCTGATGGCACTTTATTTATAGAAGCTAAATGGAGGAATAAACATACACACATAAACGCACGCAAGCAAGCACGAATGCGCGCGCGCGCACACACACACACACACGCATACACACAGACACAGACGCACATGAACACACATATAAGGAAAAATAAACGTATTTATATATATATATATATATATATATATATATACTTAACGTACATATATACACTAACGTACATGGCTACACACATACTGAAGTATATTAAACAACACACAAAAGAATAATAAGCTGTAAGAAAAGGCTAGATAAAGATCTTACATGTATGCATATATGTGTGTGTGTGTAGAAGCATACATACATTTATATAAATATGCGTATATATAAATGCATTATATATGCATGTATGAATGTAGAAATTGACATAGACAAATGTTTTAATAAATCGATAGATAGATAGATACATACATACATACATACATACATGCATAATACATACATACATACATACATGCATGCATAATACATACATACATACATACATACATACATACATACAAAGATAGAGAATAAGTGCGAGAGGGAGAGGTAGACAGATGTTATTCGTATGATATAATCATATTTTAGGTTTCACATCATATCTATAATGACATCTTGAAATACGTTAATAAGGCAACAGCTATCTCTGCTGATTGTAAATTGGAGGAGACGGGAAGGATAGAAAAACTTGTAGCTATATAAATAGATTGATGGATAGATAGATACATGGGCAGAAGAAATAGAGAGATAGATGTAAAGATCCGTTGACTGATCGTGCTGTAAGGAGGAGAAGGGTAAAAAGGAAAAAATAGATAAAGTTTGGAGGGAAATTAATTGTGATATAGTATGATGTAATCTTATTTTAGTCCGAAGTAGTTCACATCTTATGAAGACATCTTGAAATCTTAAAAATAACAAAAGTGCTGCTACATTAATAGATTTAGAGGATAATAGAAATACATTATATATATATATATATATATATATATATATATATATATATATATATAAGTATATATGTATGCATATATATATGTATTATATAAGATTGTTGAATAGATAGAATGGGAAGTTGTGGGAAAGGGAGTGAAAAATAAGATGGAGGGAGAGAGAGAGAGAGAGTTACTGATTCAATGTGATATTTTTGATACAAATGCAATCATAATTTCTTATGCACACCATATCTACAAATGTGAGACAACCAATAATATCATTATTGATATCTATCATAAGTTCTGTCGGAAGCAAATATTCGATTAAATGCTTCCGCAGAGAGGATGTTTATAATCGCTTTTACCAACCACGTCCCGGATATTGCTTAGACGAGTCAAACCGAGCGGATAAAGTAGAACAGTAGCATCTCAGAGGTCTATACGCATTGTTAAATTTGTTGATTGGTACTTAATTTATCGACCTTGGAAGGATAAAAGGCAAAGTCGACCTCTGCGTGTTTTGTACTGGGAACATTTTGTCAGATACTGTAGCAATTCTGCGACACTAATATAATAATGGGCCAGGAGGTTTTAAGGTGACGAGTAAGACGATTATATTCGCCCCCAGTATTTGACTGATACTTATTTTATCGACCAGGAATGAATGGAAAATTCGACATCGCTGTGCTTTGATCTCGAAACTTAAAAGGTGTTGCAACATATTACTGCATGCATTTGATTGGATACAGTAACGATGCTAAAAATGGATTTCTAACTTAAGAACAAAGTTGCATATTCGGAGCGATGAGTTACTCGAATAAACCCACTCTAGTTTTTAATTATTACTTTTCAAAAGATGAAAGATACATTTGGCATCACTAGGATTTGAACTCGGTGAGTAATGAGCTGGAACAAATACTGCCGGACATTTTCTCCGTCTCATTAACGATTCTGCTATTATGCAGTAGGCGGGTAAAACAAAAAGAAGCATTCGATTATAATGACATCAGTATATGACATGTGTTTATGCTGCCATCTTAAGATAGGATAAGTTTACATTTAAGGGATTAAAACTCAAACTGTAAAGACTCGCAATACATACAATCAAAGAATTTTGTCTACCACTTTAATAATACTGCAAGATCACCACAAGAATTAATGGGGCCACAGGCAAGACATAATTAGCTTAATCGACTCCACTGACTCTGAAAGGGACACAAGACTACATGGTTTGAGTGAAAGAATCATTGAGAGCCGGTAAGAACCATTAATTTTATTATCAATCTTCAACATCAACATTTGACAGGTACCTATTTTCTATGATCTTGAAACCGAGGCTGATAAAGATGTTGGGATGGAATTTGAATTCACGAGTAGTTAACCAAGATAAGATATTCGACTTGTTGAATAAAATTATGAGAATATATACAACAAAACATTTTGTATATTTCCCTGTCAACTCTGCCCTACACTGCTCTATGCCAAGGTGAGGTCGTCCCCGAAAGAATTTCAACTTAAAACGTAATGAAGTAAGGCTAAATAAATCATACGTATTACATCTGACAGTTTACCAATTCCATCATCCATCGACTTCAATAACAATTATAGCAACAACAGCAACAAGACTAAGTGCAATAATGGCCTCGTGACAGTATGATATATTTCGTGTTATATTTCACAAAAATAGATCTGACAGTTATATAACACCTGAGTTAAACTATTATTTTAAGCAGAAGTTTTAAGCAGAATGTCATTACGACATTATTTTTCTTATGAAAACATTTTCCTAACATGCCGTTTTATATTTATATGCAATTTTTCTTCTTAGACGAAGAAGTAGATAGAATAACAGATGACAAGTTCGCTTCAGGGTTGAGGCGTTCTGGTATTACCAGTTTACAATAAGGCGACGTGCTGGCAGAATTGTTAGCACGTTGGGCAAAATGCTTAGCAGCCTTTCGTCCGTATTTATGTTCTGAGTTCATATTCAGCCTTTCACCTTCTCAGACTTTCAAGCATACAGATAGAAAGAGAGATTGATACCAACATATATACCGACGTATGACTGGGTGGATTTTAGAACGAAAAGCATGTGTGTGCGTGATAAGAAGTACATAGCTGAATTACCAAGAGCGCATATCTTCTCTTAGCTGGGTTGCTGCAGAAATATCGGGTACAAACACCTCTGCACGGAGACTTGATATTCAATATCATCCCATTAATATTGTTTGGGTGTGCGGATTATACCGACCTAGCAAAGTGCCTCAATTTGAATACCTAATCCAACGGAACCTTAATTATATATATGCATTGTGTTCTTGGGCGAAGCACTTTGTCTCACATTGCTCTGCGATCACTTCGACACCTGACACAAGGTACATCGTGCACCTGTTCAGACGACGTCAATTTGATGAAGGGAGAGTGAGCTAATGTGCGGCAGAAACATATAACCATTAGTTCAAAAATGACGAATATATAGTGGCGAATATATATATATATATATATATATATATATATATATATATATATATATATATATATATATATATATATATATATATATATATATATATATATATATATATATATATATATATATATATATATATATATATATATATATACATATGTATGTATATATAGGCGCAGCAGTGGCTGTGTGGTAAGTAGCTTGCTTACCAACCACATGGTTGCGGCTTCTTTCCCACTGCGTGGCAACTTGGGAAAGTGTCTTCTAGTATAGTCTTGGGCAGACTAAAGCCATGTCCCTGGATTTGGTAGACGGAAACTGAAAGAAGCCCGTTGTATATATGTATATAATATATATATATATATATATATATATATATATATATGTACGTATGTATACGTTTATGTGTTTGCGTTTGTGCCCCCCCCCAACATCGCTTGATAACCGATGGTGGCGTGTTTACGTCCCTGTAACCTAGCAGTTCTGCAAAAGAATCGATAGAATGAGTACTAGGTTTACAAAGAATAAGTCCTGGTGTCGATTTGCTCGACTAAAAGGCGTGAGCTCCAACATGGCCGCAGTCAAATGACTGAAACAAGTAAAAGCGTAAAGCGTATATATATATATATATATATATATATATATATATATATATATATATATAGATGAGAGAGAGAGAGAGAGAGAGAGAGAGAGAGAGAGAGAGAGGGGGAGGTCTATAAACTTACATGCAAACTTTTTAATGAAGAACTGTACTACTTCATATACATACACACAAGGGTATGAAGTATGTTCAATCAATACCACACGAAATCGCACACACGCATCAATCAACCATCATAATACATGTGCCATGGAATGAATCACCATTATTAAACAACGGTCTTCTTTTTATTTGTCGTTATGCAATCCATGTATTTTATTTTATTTTATTTTATTTTATTTTATTTCGTTTTACATATTCTTACAAGAAAAAATACATAAGAATGGAATGCATTACACGCTTGAAAACTCCAGTGTAGTAGTAGTAGTAGTAGTAGTAATAGTAGTAGTAGTAGTAGTAGTAGTAGTAGTAGTAGTAGTAGCATCAGCAGAAGAAGAAGAGGAGGCAGCGGTGGCGGCAGTTAAGCATGGAAACTTACGAAAACTGCGTGCTGCAGCGAAGATAATTAATGAGAAATATTTTCGTTACCGAAAAATCACACAACAAGAGGAAACGATATGACATGAAGCGAAAAGCGAAATCGAAATTCACAAACAATGTGATATATAAATGTATGTGTATGTATATGCATATATATATATATATGTATATGCATATATATGTATATATATATGTATGTGTATGTGTATATATATATATATACATTTGTACAAAGGAAATATTCTTGAACGAGCACATACGCATACACACATTTATAAACATCTGTGCCTGTGTATATATGTGTATATGCATGTGTGTCTTTGTGTAGATGAATAAATACACTACATGCAAAAAGACTAAATCTTAATCAATAGAAAATAATGATATCCAAAAACAACAAAAGCATCATTTTTAAAACTACTCTTGACTAGAATAGCTAGTTCTAGAAGTTTCGGTAGGGCTTTTTTTTTTTTTGTCGATTTGCAATTGGCATCGGATTAGATTCCCATCAAACATACTGTATACGATTTGGGAAGAAGAAAAACGAAAAAAAAAAAAAACCGTTAAATGTGATCGATAGAAGTTGTGTTCCTCATTTGTTCCAGAATCCCAGGAGGAAATTGTATATAGATGGAAACGAGAGTGGTTTTTGATGCTTAAAAAATCGTAAGACGAAATATATTGCAGAAAACCAGCTGCCATCTTGGCTGTGGTATGCTTCCATTCTAACCGTGTTCATAATCGAAGTAATGCAGGGTGCATATTAAGGTGTACGCATAACGGCTTTATAAGTATAAATTAACATGATGCGTGGATATTGGTCCGAATGCATGAATACGTGTAGGCATATGTGTATTTGTATGGAAGCAGACGATCTTTTAACAATGGTTGTTATCCGTATGCTTGAACAATATATATTTGCCAGATGTGGGAATAAAGGAATAAATATCATTGAAACATGTATACGTGTGTGGGTGTGTGTGTGTGTGTTTATGTGTGCGTGTGTGTGTGAGTGTGTGTTTGTATATGCGCGCACGTTTCTATATATATGCATACACATAAGCATATATGCATACATATCTGCTTGTAAGTACATATCTATATCTATATATTTATGTATTTGCATATTTATACATACACACATATATAGCGGTGTTACACGCACTATAGTGAAATCGTGCTTTCGATTCCTAGACCGGGTTATGCATTGTGTTCTTGGGCGAAGCACTTTGTCTCACATTGCTCTGCGATCACTTCGACACCTGACACAAGGTACATCGTGCACCTGTTCAGACGACGTCAATTTGATGAAGAGAGAGTGAGCTAATGTGCGGCAGAAACATTTGACGACTATAAACAGGTCATTTTTCCCGATGGTTCGGCAAAAATCTGAACCTACATACGTCGTTTCCGACTAGAGAATCCATCATACATATAAATATATGTGTGTATGCATGTGTGTGTGTGTGGGTGTGTATGTGTGCGCGCCCACGCGTGTTCTGTGTGTGTCTATATTGTGTATATATATATATGTGTGTGTACTGTTTCTAACTCCTCCATCGAATTACTCGACATTACTGTCAGTATACATCACTCCGCTCTCACTACCTCTATCCATTACAAACACATCGACTCACACTCCTACCGTAACTTCTTCTCCTCCCACCTACCCACACCAAGCTCTCCATCCCCTATGACTTTGAGATTGAATCTCAACACATGTCTCACCATTCCATCCTTCGTGGATATTCCCCCACAACTATCCACACTGCCTTTGCCAGAGCACATTCCGTGGACCGGGCGTCTGCTTTCTCTCCGCACACGCCCCGCAGTTTCCCGTCTCCCTTTTATCCTCACCTACCACCTCTCCACCCTGCTCTTACAACGCACAATTCTCCGAGCTTTCCGGTGAGTCCAGTTCGTCCCCTCCAACCCGCACATCTTCCCCTCCTTCAAATGAGCCCATAACCTGCGTGACCTCCTAGTCCACAGTTTCTTCCCTAATCCTACCTCCCAGCCTGACTCGTTCTACTGCTCCCACCCAAGCTGCCTTACTTGCCCCTACCTCTGCAACACTAACATCCTCACAGGCACACATCATCATTCCTATCGCATCGTCATTTACTGCATCTACTTTTTCTGCCCTTCCCTGTACATCGTTCAAAACGAGACGCCGCTTGGCAGACCAGTTCACGGAGCACCTCCGAGATATCAGACTCTGCAATGACACCCCGGTCTCGCTCCATATCCGATCTACACATCATTCAGTACAATATCTGTCTGTGTTCGGACTGTTTTGCATAGGGGCCATCTGGATTCCCACCTTCGGCGTGAACTGAAATTAATTTTCTCTCTTCGCTGCTTTGGTCCACATTGGCTCAACCCTCCGCTCTCTTCATCTGACACCTGTTTCCTCTCTTCAATCTTTCCTGCCTCTTCCCTTCATTGATACCACCATCACCCATCCCTACCCACCCCACCACACCACCACAGCACACCCCACCACCCCACAACACCCCACAACACCACCCCACACCACCCCACACCACCACAACACAACACCACACACCACTCCACACGCTGATCACTTGCCAGTAGACACAACACACACAAATCTTCAATAGCGTCACCTCACATGCCACTATGTATATATATATATATATATATATATATATAGTAAGAGAGACAAGAGGAGAAAGAGAAAGAGAGAGATAGAGAGAGAGAGAGAGAGAGAGATAGAGAGAGAGATTAAAAGAAATACATATATATATATATATATATATATATATATATATGATCATAAAGTTATGTTCTTTTTTCTTCAGCTTTCTAAATAATTTTTATAATTCCTGTCAGAATTGAATCGCTATAATGTTAATCCCAGACATGTTTCTTTAACAGAAATATATTAACTTTGAAAATGATCTTTGAATTAGAATTGTTGGACTAAAAGTTGTTCAAGGTGATGCTTCAGCAAGGCCGCAGTCAAATGACTGAAACAAGTAAAAAAATAAAAGATATGTTTTGTTTGTGTGTGTGTGTGTGTGTGTGTGTGTGTGTGTGTGTGTGTGTGTGTGTGTAAGATATATAGTTGAGTAATATTCAATTTGATTTTTGAAATAAAATTAGTTCTTGAAAAAATTTGAATATTATTATTCAATATTAGTTTTACTTATTATTGTTATCGTCACCGTCGTCGTCCTCCTTCTCTTCGTTATCATCACCACCACCATCATCACCATCATCATCATCATCATCATCATCATCATCATCATCATCAACAACAACATGATTATTATCATCATCATTACTAAGGTGGTCAGCTAGCAGAATGGTTACTGCGACGTGTAAAATGCTCAGCAGCTCTCGTTCCGGCTCTTTGCCTACTGAGTTCAAATAGCGCCGGCGGTCGATCTTATCTCTCCTTATTTCGAGGTCGAGGAAATAAAGATGAATGGAGCAGTACTTCAAATTTTCTGGCATTATTATTATCATTTTAAAAGATTGACAAAAACGAAACTCTTCACAAAGTAAGCAGACAAGATAAAGAGCGCGATGTGATATTTTGAGAGCAAGCCTGTCTTTGTCGTGTTCAAAAAGAGACCTGCATTGCAGAGCGTGCCTGTTACTTTGCTATATTTCTTTTTAGCTCTTTGGTATGACTCTCACGAGATTTTCTTGTGCTTTTTATAGACGCTAGGGATACATGTGCATGTAGGCATACATCACAACTTTCTTATTTGTGCAAAAATATATAACTGTATGTGAAATTATATCAAACACACATGCAGACATTGCTTTGTGGTAAGAAACTTGCTTCACAAACACATGGTTCCAAGTTCAGTCCTACTGCATGGCACTTCGTGTAAGTGTTTTCTACTACAACCTCGAATCGACCAAAGCCTTATGAGTGGATTTGGTAGACGGAAACTGAAAGAAGCCCATCGTATATATATATATATCTGTGTGTTTGTGTTTTGTGCCAGTTTTTGTCCCCACCACCACTTGACACCTGGTGCTAGAGTGTTTACGTCCCTGTAACTTAGCGACCGATAAAAGAAGTACTAATCCTAAGTCCTAGAGTTGATTTGTTCGGCTAAAATCTTTCAAGGCAGTGCTCCAGCATGGCCACTGTCTAATTACTGAAACAAGTAAAAGATAAAACATATTAAATTGTGCAGTTTCATTCATGTAGTCCTTCAATCAACTCCATCGGCACATAAGACATAAATTTTAGGGTCTAACGACATAATTAATGGGTTGCTATCTACATCAGGGTCACATCATTTGAATTTTCAGTGAAGATACTCGGCTTGGGTTGGTGAGTTGACATTAGTAGTGTTGGTAAATCGATACTTGTTGCAGAATGATTATACTTCTCCGCGAAGCAGAGATCAAAGCACTTTGACACCTTCTATAATGTCTATGCCTTCATTCACACTGGCATGAAATTTAGGTTGTTTCCCTATATATGTATGCAAATACACAAACATGTAGGTATACATGCACCCGCCCACACACACAACACCACCATACATATAAACATGTGTGTATATATATACATATACATATATATATATGTATATAATCACATATATATATATATATATATATATATATGTGTGTGTGTGTGTGTGTGTGTGTGTGTGTGTGTGTGTGTGTGTGTGTGTGTATAATTATATGTATATATGTACGCGATCTGATCAATAAGCATCCGGACTGTTGCCATAGTAGCAAAGTATGTAGAATAAACCAGCTTGGCACAAATTTACCTTGAACTCTGCTGTGCATGCAGACTAAGGTTTAACAGCTCACTTCCGCTGTTTACTGTACTGCTTGGAAGGAAGGTGTGTAGCGTGTGATCGTCGCATTGACAACGACAGAGAAAGTTCAACAGAGAATCTGCATCAAATGTTGTCAAAAGCTTGGCAATACCTGCTCAGACACCCACGCAAAGTTTTCGAAAATTTTTTTATCATTCTCGGCACAATGAAGGAGATCTTGTGCAACTGAAACCCTAGTGTCTTTTTGGTCAGCTGAAAGTAGTTTTGGCACTCAAATCTCCAGTGATAATGCACTGAACTGAACCGTAACTAATCTGCACACCCTCTGATAACTCATGGATGGTGATTCGTGGATTTCTCCTCACACCTGCCTGTACATTTGCGATATTTTTCTCAGTTCAGCTGGTTACGCGTCTCCCAGAACGTTTGTCAATATCGACATTTTTTTCGGCTATCTTGGAAATGTCTGACCCACTCGTACACTTGTGTGCGGCTCATACACTCCTCTGCATTTTCTGTAACTTTGCGTAGGCCTCTGACCAGGTATCGCCATGACAACTTATTCTGTCATGATCAATGCTACGATCACACGCTACAGACCTTCCTTCCAAGTATTGCTGTAAACAACAGAAGTAAGCTAGAACGTTAAAACTTAATGTGCATGCACACCAGAGTTGCAAATCAGTCTGTGCCAAGCGGCTTTACTCTGCGTATTTTAGCTTGTTACTATGGCAACAGTCCAGATGCATATTGATCAAACCTCGTATATACATATATATATATATATATATATATATATATATATATATATATATATATATATATATATATATATATATATATATATATATATATATATATATATATATATATATATATACACATACATATATATATATATATAAACACTAACATTCTACATTTTATATTTGTGGAGAAAAATGGAGGATCAAAATATACCAAATAGCCAAATTACCAAAGGAGAAAATAGATCAAAAAAATTCTGTTGATTTAAGATGATATAACACATAGAATGGTTCAAAAATACGAAGTAACCTAAGCAATGGAGACGATATGTAGTGAATAATTTAGTATGTGACTTGTAAGCCAAAATTTGGGTCATTATTTTACGATGATACAGTTACGCACAGAAACACCAACCCACACATATATATATATATACATACATGCATATATATATGTGTGTGTGTATGTACATATGTGTGTGAGCGTTGTTTTAATGTGGGTATATGTAATATATACCGAATATAGATTAAATCAGTAAAAGAATATGTAAATATGCATATATAAACACGAGCATAAGCATATACCTTCACACACTCGCATGTACACACAAACCCCCCCCCCACACACTTATATAAGGGAAATTAAAAATTTATCCTCACTTTCACCAAAACCTTCCTTAGGTTGGCTGTACTGCTTTCAGCGATCGCATGCTGAAATGTGGTTCTCTTATGTTGGCTTAAACGTAGTTTGACTGATCGAAGCAGTTTTCTTGTTTCTTTGGTGGGTGGGGATTGTGTTACCGAGTAAACATTGCCGCTCCGCTGTCAGTGTGTAACGCGGAAGAAGACAGATCAGTGAACCGATTTCTATGGTGACTTAGGAGATAAAATCATCGCTGGATTTCAGTACAATACGAGGACAGCGTTCTACCGCGTAGTACTAAGTATGAGTGTAAGGAGAAGCTTAACAATGACCGGATAAGTGTGAAGAACGAACAGCGAGAAGAACACTCAACTTTGACCTGAAAATTCGATGAATTCGAGATTAACCATCAACGAGAGGGTATGTTCTCTGCAAATTATTTATGGCACTGCACACGAAACCCTCTATGACAAGATTTGCTTCTGTGAAGTCTGTGGGTAATGAGTGCCAAGCGAGCTTACCGGAGCGCGTAAGCACAATTTGAGTTGAGATCTGTCAATGCTTACACGACCGCTGCATCGATGAAGGGGAAACTTATTTTGGAGAGAATAGTTGTAGAAGATGAGACATGAGCCCATCACTTTCAGCCAGAATCTATAAGCATAGTATCGAGTGGAAGCACATGGAATGGCCAGTGGAAAAGAAATTCAAGGTAGAAATTCAACCGTCCGCAGAAAACATAATGCAACCTCTTTTGGGGACAGAAAAAGCCGATAATGGAACATTAGCTGGAAAAGGCGTCTACAGTCATTAATGCATGCTACAGTGAAATACTGACCGAAAAACTAAATCCAGCATTTCGTAGCAAACGCGGGCGTGTATTGTGAAATCAAGTATTAGTTTTCTACGACAATGCATGGCCGCCTACAGCCGTCTACACTGTTGAAACCATTGGAAAACAAGGTTTTTAGTTGCTGGCATACAGGCCAAATCTTTCCCCTTCTAACACCTCTTTGGATGTCTCAGACTTTTCTACAAGGTTGTCGATTTACTGCGGACGAAGAAGTGTAGGAAGGGATGAACAAATGGTTGCGCACTGACCTCGTGCATAAATATAAACAAACTAACATTTGTTATTCGTAAGCACCGAAATGTATATATAGATACAAGATCTTGCTTTTATCTATCTATCTATCTATCTATCTCCCCCCCCCCCTCTCTCTCACCCTATATATATATATATATATATATATATATATATATATATATATATATATATATATATATATATATATATAGACCTCCGCTTCGGTCATGAATATCCATAGGATTGTACCTAGAAAGTTCTACAAATCTGGGCAAGGGTATTTATGGAAGACCAGCAGTCACTCATGCATGCCACTTTCCCCTCTCCACGCCACTGATGTTATCAAAGAGAAAGACAATGATCGATATAGTTTGGCACCAGTGACGTCGCAACCCATTTCTACAGTTGAGTGAACTGGAGTGACGTGAAGTAAGTTCCAGACCGTTCCAGGAATCGAACCTACTACCTCACAACTGTAAGCCCGACCCTCTAACCACCGAACCATGTGTCTACACACACACACACACACACACACATATATATATATATATATATGTATATATATATATATATATATATATATGTATATATATATATATATATATATATATATATATATATATATATATATATATATATGTGTGTGTGTGTGTGTGTGTGTGTGTATACATACACGCGTGCGCGCCTACACGTAGATGTCTATTCGGTACTAAGAAATGTTCCTCGTTTGCTATTAGCCACCAATCTTAATGCAAATTAATTATAAATAAATTCATGTATCAGGAGCAGAAGTAGAATAACAAAGTCTAATTGCTGCCAATACAAAATATACATCTGGTCAGTGGTAATTACCTCTAAAAGTCCCTTCTATTTAGCTCCATCCACTTCTAACATTGATCAGAAAGGGCATATATTACGTGGAATTAATAGCAAATTCATTGAATTATGGATAATACTAAAATGACTATACTTTCAGTAGTTCAATAAGCGATTAAATGCTCGCTGCGCGGTTCATATTTGGAATTTATATAGAAAGATGCTGACTACATTAATGTATGTTGTCTTATAGGCTAGACTAATCTTTATACACAATCAAACTCATTATTCAATTTATGCATTCATATCTTATATTATATCTAAACATTATGAAATTGAACAAGCAAAGCAAATACTTTCTGCATCTCCACACGATCGACACTAACTAAATATCATACACAAATTTCACCAACAGAGTCTTAAAATAACACATCATTTTTAAAATAGCACAACTTTAAAATAACATAACGGTAGGATTGCTTCCTTTTAACTATACTTCACCTAACGTATTGCGAAAAAAGTAAATATCTATTGAGGTATATAAGAAAATATTTCCGCAACAGTTCTTTTCAATAAAACTATAGATACATTCCATAAATTTACACTTAACTGATCGAATGAGTGTTTATGTTGAAAACTATGGATTTCATATTTACTCGTCACCAGCTTTTCCTCCAACAACAAATGACAATCAGCTTTTACAAATTTAAAACACAATTACTCACGCTATAACAGTAATTTTAACACATAAACATAAATTCATACTATGTTTATATGTAGGTCCAGGCGTGAATGTGTGGTAAGTAGCTACCTTCCCAACGACATAGTTTCGGATTCAGCCCCACTACACCGCAATTCGTGCTGGTGTTTTCTTCCGCAGCTCTGCGCCGACACGAAACTTTAGAATTGGTTAGGTGGAAACTGAAAGAAGCCCATCGTATATGTGTGTGTATATAATGTGAGTGTATCTACATGTGTGTGTGCCTTTATATTTGTGTTTGTTCTTTACCACCGCTTGGCAACCGGTATTAATTTGCTTACGTCTCCGTAGCGGTTTAGAAAAAGAGCCCGATATA
>NC_142947.1:33097821-33115321 GCF_046866305.1 Octopus bimaculoides | reverse complement strand
ATACACATGTCGGCCCATATATATATGTATATATGTACATCCATCCATCCATCCACACTTACATCCATCCATCCATCCATCCATCCATACATACATGCATACATACATACATACATACATACATACATACATACATGCATGCATATGTATATACTCACATGTGAAGCCATATTCTTACGCTGCAACTCAATAGCGCTTCAAGCAGTTCTTCCTTGTATCAAAATATTTACATACAAATATTTTCGATCGCTATCAGCATGTTAATTAAACAATTACGCTTGATGAAACAAACATTTTAAAGATTAGAGTATGAGCATTCCAAAAGCATATTGATATTTCAACGTAAATGAAAACAATATTTATCTAAAGTTGAATTGTAATCTTTGTCGCCGTCGTCGTCTTTTTTGTTCTCTGTTTTTGTTATCTTGTTGCTGCATATGCTGCTCTTCTGTAGCTTCCAATATAATATTTGTCTGCACAAATGCTTAACCTAAATCATTCCAGTGATTATTGTACACGTCTAATGTTTTTTTCTAGCGTATTTTCTTTTTAACGACTGGTAAGTGTAATTTTTAAAGATATTTGTTTGTTATCTCTCGAAACTTCTCGACGATATGCAATTCAATGGGTTTTATATGGACTTTTTATAGCGTTGTTGGTATATATAGTTATACTGTAGGTAAATAGTTGTTGTATAGAGCGTCGGGTTCACAATCATTGGGTACTGAGTTCGATTCTCGGAACGGGATGTGTGTTTGTGTTATTGAGCTGTACCGGCAAAACCGGTCACCAAGCTGTATCGACCGTTACTTTTCCCTTGACTAGGAGAGGGGAAGCTGGTATGCATTGGCGACTGCTAGTCTTCCATAAACAACCTTGCCCGGACTTGTGCCTTGGAGGGAAACTTTCTTGGTACAAACCCGTGGTCATTCATGACCGAAGGGGGTCTTTATCAATTCTTTTGTTAGAGTTATTACACATATAAACAGCGTAGGCAGCCTTTCCTATGCAGCTTTGTTGGAATAGTAAGTCGTATCACACGCAGCTCTTCATCGAAGCAATGAGACCCGAATCGCATATCAGTCCTCGTTGTTGTGCAAAATCTCCATTTCAATAAGGACACTGTCACACAGTCATGCACTGACGAACCGAAAAAGATAAAGAATGGCCACATGAAAATACTAGCTCCTCACTACTGTCCCGTCTGTTTCTGTACCTGCATAGATGCTTGTGGAGGGTACAGCCGAGGTGGACAAGATTAATTCGGTCAGAGCATGACTGTTGTTGCTCCTCTAGACATGCTGTTAGAGGAGTATTTGTACAATGATTCACCCAGTAAGCCTACGGAGATTGCTTTTTCTATGTACTTTATACTTCCTTTAGCTCATTAGTGAAATCATAGCTTTGCAGATGATTTTCATGTAGATGTAGGAACTGTTAGGGTTGAGTCGCGCTGCGACAAGCCTTGTATTTTCTTATTTCCGTTTTGTTTTTTATGCTGTTTGCATTTGATCAGAGTTTAATGTACTATGTTAAGTGTCTTGGTTCGTTAGCATTCTACTGTAGTTTGTTTGGGATGCACTGAGTGCCGACTTCATCTAATGAATTGTTTCTTACTTTCAGTGATATGTGGTACACTTGACATTAATCAGTTCATAGACACTTCATTTCTAACTCACCTAATTAAATAGGCTAGTTATGTAAAAGATTAAGAAATTGAGAGATCTTTTTATAGTGCGTGTATAGAAGGCCTATAGGTTCAAATGATATTAAGTCATCTAAGATATTGAGGATTATATTAACTTCCAGATTCTAAGAATATCATGGTATTTGTACAAATGGTTGTAGATTTTGGTTGCTGCATGCTTCTGGTGGGGTATAGTTGTTTTAGTTGTATATCTAAGTGTTAGTATGGCCTTGACGCTTTATTGACTTCAAATTTTCGTTTTCTTTCGGATTATTTGATGGAGAATAGGGTTCAAAATCGCTGTGTACGTAATTTCCGATCTGTGTTCCTGTCTTTTCTGTGTGGCATTAGGAGGTAGATATTTTAAAACAAAATAAAACACTGATAAGAGCGTTTGTTTGATGATGAAATGTGGGCGTATTGTTTGATGTTGTGACACACAGTGTGGCGCAGCCGTTGTTGTTGTTATTGATGTTGATGACGATAATTATTCTCTATATATTTTACTGATACTTTTACGGTCTTTGTAGGATACACATGTTTACCAGTTTTCTATTTTCAGTAGTATATTTACTATATTTTCTTTTCTTTTTTTTTTTTGTTTTAGTTATTTCCTTGCTTAGTTATTTGATGTTGAGATTTATTTCGATTGAGTTTGGCTTTGGTGGATTGCGTCTGAAGTTGTCTCTGATTTTTTTATGAAGTTGACTATTTCTGGTGCGTAATTAAGGTAGTATTTTTATGTTGCCTTGTGAGATAACTTTTTTTTATGCGTCTATAATTATTTTTATGTACTACAGTTTCTTTGATGGCAATTCTGTTGTTGTCGAACCTCGATTCTGTTTTCTACTGGATTTCCTTCTATTGTGATATTTTTTCCTGAAATTTGTGTTTTTACGTTCTTCATTGATGTGCGAGTTTGTTGTAATAATTGGTAAGTGGTCCAAAGAAAATTGTTGAATTGTTAGCCAAGTGTTTGCGTTGGGTAGAAATGAGAATTGGAGTGTGACGTCTATAGAAGGGTTGTACAAGTTGTTTTTTATACATGGTGCGTGGGTGTTGGAGTAAATTGCTTAGGCTGTATTGGAAATTTACACGTGATAATATGTTACCTCATTTTTTTATCTTAGCTATTTGGAAATCCTGTATAGTATTGATTGATATAAGTCTACACCGACGGTCGTGTGTTTCTGATTTTTAAAGTTTTGAAATCGGTGAACGTAACCTGTGGTGGAGGAACATAATATTTGCGCGCGCCTGTGTGTATATGAGAGAGAGATAAAGAGAGAGGGAGGAGAGAGAAGAGTGAATGTGTTTCACAATTTTGGTTTTCGTACGTTTTTAGTATATTAGTGACTTTGTTTGTTTACAAATGCCGCTAATGATATTGGTAAATGCTAAATGCAATATTTTATACCTGGTATCAGATCATTGTCGTGAAATCGTCAGTCTTGAATAATTTGTATATAATTTAGTATGTTGGCTGTTTTGTGAACTGGCTGAAAGAATGTCTCCTGAGCTATTGATAAATGACTCGTCCATGATGACAACATCTTCTCGATCAGCAAAGGTCTTTCTAAATCACATTGTGTTGCATATTTGACAAGTTTTAAAACTTTCTGGGCTGTATTCACAAAATTTAATTCCGTTTAAATATATATCTTATATATTAATTCTTACCTGTTATATGTACTTCTACGTACGAGATCTTATAATGTTTGGAAGGGAGATAACATCTTTACAACTTGTTTAAAAGGCGTTGTTGCAGTAACTGCATTATATTTGTCGTAAACATATAGTTTTCTTAATAATGTGTAAATGTTGTTTAATGACATGTGCATAAGCATATCTTTATGAGTATATTCTATCATATATAGTCAGGATGGAATGCAGTAGCCTTGACAAATTACAAGGTCTCTCAGACAAACGGGAGGAACAGAAAAATTATCTTCAAACTAGAATCCAAGCCAGAATTCGTGTAACAAAGTGAATATTGCTAAAGGCATCGGACGTACCAGTTTGTCGCGTTAAGGCCATCGATGAGTTAAATCCACCACCCAAGTGCGCAATGAATCAGAACAAATGTCGCAATGTGTCCAGTCGAACCTTCTTATATAACTATATGTTATCGAAATCGAAAAGATGAAATGCAGATTTCACCTTAGCAGGTATGGAACTAAAGGTTCTGAGTTGGAACATTTGTCTTATTCTGACTGAGAGACATCGCTTCATAAATCCCGATTTCTATAGATTAATAGCTACTGTCTGTATCTAACTTTGGGGAGTACGCTTTGAGGAACATTTTCGTGTGTCGAAAACATCGTTTGAGAAACCTTCTCTCTATGATCATACACGCTTCTTTCCAAAAGTATTATATTCAGTTTTAGCTTATCCTGTTCCGTGAACCATTTTTGATGACTATTCGATGCTATTTCAAGAAGATTAGGTTGACAGTTCTTGCAGGTTAATCGACTACGTAGTTTAGCGCCACATTTTAACGGAATTGCCTTTCACAAACGCCTCTTTGCACGTTGCTTTCGTCTCTTTCTCTTGAGATTTTGCGTTTGCTCTCTGCCTGTGTCTTGTCAATATTTTCTTTCATCAAATTCGTTCTAATGGCTTGTTTCTGAGAGATAATACTTAGTGATGCAGTCTTCTCGTTTCAGACTTTCAGTTCTCAGTCACAGCCAGCCTTCTTTATTTCCAACATGTTCGAGCTGTTGCAAAAATTGAATATTTAATTTTTTCTATTTCCAGTAATTTGTCTTGTCATTCTTGTTTCTGTTCTAAAATTTTCAGACAATTTCAGTAACTTTCTGGATTGGCTGAACCTTTAGCAGGCCAGACAAAGTATCAGTGGTATTTCGTCCGGCTTTACGTTCTGTGTTCAAAGACTGTCGACGACACCAGTGCTTGTGTCTATGTAATGGACTTCATCACCTCCTCAAAAGTGTATTACGGCATTTCGTCCTACTCATTCTTCTGAGTTAAAATTCCGGATCTTTTTTAAAACGGGGGCCACATTTTTCATTAACGAAACACTTTGAAACTTGGAACACTGGTAGAATGTGTCATATAAAACATCTTTTTCTCTTAGTGTTCTTAAAAAAAAAAGAAATCCATAAGTTTTTCCATTTTAAAGTTGTCGTATTTCTGTAATTTCAACCAATCACTGACGTCCATTCAGCCGATATACATTAAGTGCCGACTACATAAACAAACGATTCTGAAACAATTAACCCTAACCCTAACCCTAACCCTAACCCTAACCGTAGAGTTAGGGTTAGGGTTAGGGTTAGGGTTAAAGCAAATTTAAAATGAAAAAAGCAAATAAAACGAAGGTATGGAGATTAAATACGCTTTACATCGCTTAATCAGCCAAAGGAGTAAATGTAAACAACTGAATACTTGTCAGTGATTGGTTGAAATTATCGAAATAAGACAATTTTTTACATGAAATAAATTCGAATACAAAAATATTTTTCTGTTCTATAACACAAAATAGATAAGTATACGAAGTTTGAAAGTCTTTCCGTACCAAAAACACTACGTAGAACATTAATGAAAAATGTGGCCCCCGTTTTAAAATAGATCCAAAATTCCATCATACTCGATGCACTCTTTCTTCTTTCTAATTTTCTACTTCATGCTTATCTTGATCTATACAACTGGGAAGACATACCTTCGTATGTATATCTACCTGACTATGTGTGAACAGCATTATACATCTGTGTGTTCATTTGTTCCAAAGATAAAGCTTGTTAGTAATCTTTATTAGAATCTTGACTTATTTCACACCGAAATTATGGAAATGACGCAAAGAAAACAAAACATGAAATACAAGAAAAAAACATGAATGACGTGAAATTTGTCAATTCTGGAGGAGAATCCAGCTGATGCTTGTTGAAGTAAAATAGATCAAATATTGACGGCAATTAACTTCGGAGAACGTTGATACGTAATCAGCTCTTAAAATGCTAATCGAAAAATAAAAAGGAGCTCATAAAGTCAATAATAAATTCAACCAGTAATGCTATTCTCTTTGTCTTGAATTATCAATAAAGATTTCAGGGGAAAATTTCCAGGTGAGAGCTTTACTGACAAATTTGAGCGAAAACGGGTCGTCATATGGAAGGCAGGTTGAATCTCATGTATGTGTTGAATAATAATACAAGTAATACTGATGATGATGATGATGATGATGATGATGATGATGATGATATTAATAATAATAATAATAATCTTTTCTCCTATAGACATAAGGCCTGAAATTTTGCGAGAGGGGAATTGTCGATTATATCGACCACAGTGTTTGACTGATACTTAAGTTATTGACCCAGAAGGGACAAATGCAAAGTCGACCCCTGCGTAATTTAAACTCAGACGGACGAAATGGCGTTAAGCATTTTGCTCGGCATGCTAACGATTCTGCCATCTCAACGCCTTAATAATAATATTATTATTGCTGCTGATGCTGCTCTAGTAGTAATAGTAGTAGTAGTAGTAGTAGTGGTGGTGGTGGTGGTGGCGAGAAGTACGGTCTGGAAAAGGACATTGAAATAGTACGAGGATAAAACGGAACGTGTCACAGCGAACAACGGACGTAAGATGTGGGATTTTATGATGCCGTGTGATTCAATGATTGATAACACTGAGACTCTTGACAACAGGTTGCTGTCCTCTCTCACAGAATCAGCCGGAGCAAGTGAAATCGAGTGCTCTGAAAAGTGAAAAAAACACCACTGCTACTACTGATGATGATGATGATGATGATGATGATCATGATGATGATCATGTTGATGATGATGACGATAAGGATGTTGAAGACGATAAGGATGATGATGATGATGATGATGATGATGATGATCATCATCATCATCATCACTTTCTATTATTTTTGACAAAAGTAATGATGCAGTACATTAGAAACATGAATTACAATATAATGATTTTTGAAAAATGCACATACATGAAATATGAAACGAAATAAAGAGGGTAACATTGTAATGTCCATAATAGAAAGCCCATAAATCCCCCATTGCACTATCACAACTATGGTGTTTGACCTTCAGTTGTAGAATCAGAGTAAACTCACAGCAACACCAAACTTGTAACTCATCCACATTTCAGCAAATTTACTAAAACGTAGCACTTTATTTCTTAAGCCAACTTTTCAATTGATACGTTAAGCCGTTGATGAAAATTTGGTCAGGAATATCGATTTATAAGATTAAGGTTACAAATATTCCTAGGAGAAAGGCTAGCTTCTTTAATTATCACCAATACTTGATTGGTATTTGTTATAGGATCTCGGGGAAAACAAAGGCAGCCTTAAAGTGTAGGGGAACATCAAAAGTTGTCATATAATGCAACAAAGCATTTTGTCGATCATTCTGATAATCCTGTCAATTCAACCCCCAATAATAATAATTTCTTGCAAATTATGGGTAAAGGGACTCATCAATTATATTGAACGCATTATCTGACAGATAATTGTTTTTTTTTTTTTGTATTATTTTCTTGAGCTCACTGTGTTGTAACGTAACGAGAGGGGAGGAGATTTCAAATTTAATCAGCGAATCTGTCAGATCATCATCTTTGTAATAGATGGATTTGTGAAAGATGAACGACGTTCAATAGTTGATTAATACAGAAAAAATGTAAAGTCTATTCAAGATTTCCCTTTAAATCTAGATCATTTTTACTTTTTTTACAAGTTCACAACTCTGGAGAAAAGACAGAAGCAGTGAATGTATCGCAGTATTACAGACCTGTATATCTTTTTACGTTTTTGCTGCTGTTTGTTCATTCTGTGATTTCAGCTACGATCAATGAAGATTTTGATGGGTGAATGGTCTTTGTGTGCTATCTATCGTCGAAACAATTAAGCATTCAAATAGTAACGCTGTACTATTTTATACATTTGCTTGGCGATTCCCTGTTACTACATTTATAAAAATACATAGAGTCTATGCTTCACTGACGATGTCATGACATTGTCGGAACATGTCTAGAGTTGTTTTCAGTGCTTGCAGAAATAATTCAAAGAATATTACTCATTAACTAAGGCAGTCAGAAGGCAGAATGTTTAGTCCGTCGGGTAAAATGCTTAGAGGCATTTCCTCCGTCTTTACATTTTGCGTTTCATCTTTTTGGGGTCGATAAAATAAGTACCAGTTGAGTATTCGGATCGATCTAATCGTTTTACCAGGTCACCCGAAATTGCTGGCTTTGTGCCAAAATTTGAAACCAATATTACTCATTAGTTAATATTGCTTATTTTGTCACGGCAATAAATTTTAACGGATGGAAATAGCTGGTTCTCTTGAGTGTGTTCAGCATTCGATAACTCCACTCCACAGAAACTTAACATCTTACCATTAACCGTTACGACGACTCTCACAGAATTCCTATCTCCATCTCAGATATTGTTCTACTTCTGTCTATTAATCTTCGTCTTCGAGAGTCAATATTTTTAAATATCTCATCCGAGATGATTGCATAAATTCTATTGAAAATCAACCGATAAGAAGTTCGGTTCTCTAAAGTGTGCTCTTCGCTATTTTTTCCACCGATTGCATTCATATTTATATCAATCTTAACTCTTCTGTTAATTCTTCGTTAACTCTTCTGTTGAACACACTTGTTACCTTAGAAAAGAGGAGGTGTCACCGGTAATGTTCATTACTGATTGGAGGTATTTTCTTAACGTTGTTGGTTATGTTTTGGCAGTTAAACGTCAACGCTTTTATCGACCACATATTACTTTTCTTTCCTATAAATATTTGTTGTTCTACTAAGAGTTCTTATATAATTACTCTTAATACTTCTCACTTTCCATTGTTACTGGTCTGCCTGTAAGAAGATTATTTCCTCTCTCTCTTGTAGTATCTTTCCTCGAATATCTATCTTATGGAAATTCCACTTCTTATTACCTTGTTACTACAATATTTATTTCACTTAAAATTTTGTCTAGATTCTTGTAATGACTATTAAAGCAGCTTCTCGTTTATTTTTCTTCCCATTCTTTTGTAACTTCCAGCAAGATAAATGTTTTATTACTGTTTTATTACTGCCAGCGTTGGAGCGACTTCTAATAATAATAATAAAAAAAAATGTTATCTTAATGTCTCGTATGCTACACCCCCCCCCCCACACACATATACACATATGTAAACATATGCACACAAACACACGCACACATGCATACGTATGTATGCATGTGTGTGTGTGTGTGTGTGTATTTGATGCATCAGCATGGCCGCAGCTCTAAGCTGATCTATGAACAAAAAAAAAAACATCTGATAGGCGACTTTTGCACGGCGACTTTCTTTAACAAACCACATTCTCAAAATTTTGGTGGGACCTGAGAGTCTGACACATGAGAAATCCTCAAAATGTCGACCAATGGGATCGAACAAGAGTTCACAAATTTGCTGAGCGAATTCCTGCAATTTCAAACTTCCGCCTTCACCGCCAGTGTACGCTTATTTCATTCAGAAAAGAAACCACATACCTGCTGGACTTCTCATGAAAAGTGTCTAGTCATACCAAAGTAAAAAGAGACAGCAACTTCGTGCAGATTAAAGTTGCGACTAATGTCGAAGAATTTAGGTTATGTGGTTTTGGTACATAATACGAGAGAAAGCCAACTTTTATTTTGATTTTTTCTTTATTATTATCATGATCATTATTATTATTATTATTATTATCATCATTATTTTTATTATTATTATTATTGAATTTCTATTTGATTTTCGTCAGTTTTCATCCGTGGCATTTAAAGAGTGGCCAATTGTACTTTGATTCGCTGCCAGACTTCTTGAACTTAAATCACTGCGTGGCTTAAAAACATTTTTTTAAATAATTCTTTCTTTCTTTCTTTCTT
This sequence comes from Octopus bimaculoides, assembly GCF_046866305.1. NCBI lineage: Eukaryota > Metazoa > Mollusca > Cephalopoda > Octopoda > Octopodidae > Octopus > Octopus bimaculoides. The sequence goes on along the minus strand of NC_142947.1, from coordinate 33,105,746 downwards.
TCTTTCTTTCTTTCCCCCCATTTGTCTCTCTCCCCCCGCTCTCTCTATCTCTCACCTACTCTTACTTCTATTTGTAAGTCAACAATGTCTCTCCTTCTCTGACATTTTTTCCCCACAAATACTTGAAAATGTGTACGTGTGTGTATATGTGCGTGTGCCAACACGTACGCAAAAAGTACGCGCGCGCGAGTGCATTAAATATTTTTAACTCAATACAGATTGACATTTTCACAAGGTCTGCGAATTCAAGTTTTTATTTCTACTCACATTTTTTCTTTCTCTTTTTTTCTTCTGTTACCTCTGTTAATTTCTATCGCTTTATCAACCACGATTACTACTTTCAAATCTATCGTATCATTCCAGAATTCTTCCTCACTCATTTTCTCTTTGCTTATATTTTCTGATTCGCTCCATATCTCTCCCACTCTCTCCCTCTCTCTCTCTCTATATATCTCTCTCTCTCTCTCTCTCTCTCTCTCTCTCTCTCTCTCTCTCTCTCTCTCACTCTGAAAGACTATGTCTTTCTGTCTCGTTCAGTCAGAATTCATTTCAGTACGTTATTATAGTGAATAACTAACGAGCTGACAAACAGTTCCACAGTTCTATGATATGGGTAGCTAACGCTATTTTGACTTTTCCCGTAGCAACAACGTCATATTGTCTATAGTCGTCGTCGTCGTCGTCGTCGTTGTCTTCGTTGTCGGCGGCGGCAGTGACGACTTCATCTCGTATCCGACAATTTAGTTTCTTTTTTGTTGTACGCTTCCTTTCTGTTGATAACTTTGATGTCTCTATTGACCAATTCCTGCACAGAAGAGTCGATGCCTTTGACTGCATGGTAATGTTGGTGAAGGACGAGGCTGATATTGTCGACCCTTTCCCTCCTGTCAGTTGATTTCTTCCTTTTCTCTTCTGGTAACTTCGAAGTTTTTGGTTCTGATGGTGACGGATACCACCACCTGGTACGCTTTTGCTAAAGTTACATAAAAAAAAAACCAGGAAAAATGTAACACTGTATAATGCAAAGCCTCAGCAAATTTTCTAGAAGAGCAACTTGTTATTATTACATGCGTAGCCTATCATTACTAATCTAGCAACACTTTATGCACAGCATTGACAGTGTCCCGGCAAATTTATTACAGTAATTACGACAGAGTGGCATGTGAATGTTAGTAAAACACAAGGAATCGTGAGGTTGGTGATTCTTGACCACCCGCAAATCATGTGTGACATAGACTATGTGGTAGAGACAGTAACTTTATTACATCTTTTACGTTTATCTACTACTGTATCTTCTAATATCTGTGACTATGATATACAAAGCAAATGAAGGAGAAATTACGAAAACACACAAATTTATGTATTATTTCTAACTTATGTTTCAATATTGTGGTTGTTTGGAAACTTACATCGAATGTTCCCAGTCCAATTGAATGCTTATTTACAAAAGATCATCATGGGAGCGCACGCGCACAAACATTTACACACACAGCTGCATACACACACATGTAAAACTCTTTAATTCCTATTAGAAAATGAAACCCGTGTAATGGTGAATAAATAGTAACAGTAAATTTTCCAAATTCTTGTTTTGCTATATAATGATTCCTGTTTTGTTACACCATATTTTCACAATTTTCAATTTTAATATGCAATTTGAATCAATAAAACAATGACAGCAGCTACATATTGGATTGTAATAACGGAATAAGCAGATGTTTTTCAAGCGAGAACAGGTGGGATCCCCCTCCCTCCCTACATACTATATTTCTTTCCCTTTCTCTCTCCTCTCTTTTCTCTCTCTCTCTCTCTCTCTCTCTCTCTCTCTATATATATATATATATATATATATATATATATATATATATATATATGATTTATATGTATATATGTGAATCGTTGGCGATATTCCCCTCCGTCTTCTTTTTCTATTGGACTTTCCTCTGTTTCTGAAGTAGAACTTTGCTCGAAACTTTAGACCATCACTCTTTCCTTCTCTGAAAGTCTGCTAATACTTTACACGTACCACGTACTGGCGTTGTTTTTTTTTTTTTTATTCTTCGTTTTGGGGAATTTACTATTGTATATATATATATATATTTATATATATATATATATATATATATATATATATATATATTGATATACTCGTCCATCTATATATACATGGATGCATACCCTGCCCAGTACACACACACACACGTATAACTTTGATAACTTTGATAGGTTTCATCTACTATAGGCCCAGGCCATGTCTAACTTAATAGCACCAATATATATATATATACATGTGTGTGTGTGCGCGCGCGCGCGTGTATAGCATATGCACATATTCATATGAACAGATGCGACCCTGAAAGGCTGACAGGAGAAAGTTGACCTCGGGGGAATTTGAATTCAGAACATAGAAACAGACTAAATGCTTCTAACCATTTTATCCGGCGTGCAAACGATTTTGTCAGCTCACGACCGCAACGAACGTTATACTATTAAGACTTCTTCCTACACAAACAACTTGAGATAAGATGAGTAGTGGGAGGATACGGATCGGCGACATTTCGGTGGGTTATTATTTACATAGTCACTTTAACCGTTGCTGATCTAAATTTTCTTCAATGTATCATAGTTTTGACTTCCCCAAATAGCTAGACTTCTGCAATATAGAGCGCTCTGTTTTGTTTACATATTCATATCTCTTACGACTTACATTCTCTTTACAATAAGTTATTTGTTTCTTCGTTGATATAACACAGTCTCTTAAAGAATTGAATTGAAAGAAATATAGGGAGAGCTTTCAATAAGGAAAAGATTCTTTTTTTCACACACGAGCGTAAGAATGTATATAAATACACTCACACAGCAACAACATCACATCAGCACAGCAACAACAACAACAAAGACGAACTTCTCTCAATTTCCATTTACCACATCCACTCACAAAATCTTCGTCGAACCCACAATGGAACTGAACCCAGCATCATGTGATTGGGAAGCAAACTATTTGCCACACACCAACGCCTAGGCTTATAGGAAGCACTTTCTAAAGAATTAGAGCGGTAATGTATATTTTAGGAAGTTAAAAGTTATGGCCGGCTATATAGTGACCGTTGGTTTCGCACCTGTAAAGCGCCTAGCAGCATAGGCGACTGACTGAATACATCTATCCTGACGTCTAAAAAGGACCCCAGGTCGAGCAAGTCCTTGTTCTAAGATTCTTGGCTTCTCGGTCAAGCAAAACTCACCCCATTTGCTTCCGTTTATATAAGCTATTGGTTGTTCAAAAAGCTTCCGTTTAATTATGTATGGGATTCCTTCCGCTTTTAAGCGCTATACGTAGCTGGCCAGAGACATGATGTTACGCGACCCGGGAACCTTCTTAATTCCCATGAAAGATTTATTCAATCAATGCCGCCATCTACTTCAGACTTAGAATTCACCATTCGGTGAATAATCTTTCCAGAGTTTTGAATATTTCCCTGGCCGGAGCCGATGTAAGGGGGATAAACGCGTCCTGCAACACGAACAGTTATATTTTGTTTACAAGACCAACTGACCATTAAGAATTTTTTCCTCCAATTCTCGAGAGGGTATGCGCCTTCAGCCTTTAGAATCTGTCAAGTCGCCTATATTACTAAGCGCTTTATAGGTGTGACACCAATCGCCACTCTATGACCGGCGATAACTTTTAACTTCCTAATATACATACAGTCCCATTGCGTGGCACTTTGGGCAAGTGTCTTCTACTATAGCCTCGGGCCGACCAAAGCCTTGTGAGTGGATTTGGTAGACGGAAACTGAAAGAAGCCTGTCGTATATATGTATATATGTATATGTATGTGTGTGTGTGTTTGTGTGTCTGTTTTTGTCCCCCCAACATCGCTTGACAACCGATGCTGGTGTGTTTATGTCCCCGTAACTCAGCGGTTCGGCAAAAGACACCGATAGAATAAGTACTAGGCTTCTAAAGAATAAGTCCTGAGGTCGATTTGCTCAACTAAAGGCGGTGCTCCAGCATGGCCACAGTCAAAAGACTGAAACAAGTAAAAGTGTAAAAGTGTAAAGTGTATACATACATATATATATACTGAGAGAATGAAAAAGAGAGATGTATGTTCTTATACGGATATGAGCGCGAACAAACGAAGTCAGAACATTACAAATTGCGTAGGTTCTGCTTGTATATCTACAGTTGTTGAATTACTCGGAATTCAATACAAACTTGAAACAGGGATTTGATCTCTCTCAAACGATAACATGCGCATTTTAGATGTCCATGGTTAGGCAATCCACATAATAGTAGTTTAAGTTCACGATTGTTCAACTACACACACGCACACTAACTTAACATGTATTGGGATATGATCAACATAATGACACTGTGATTTTGGGAATCGTTACAGCAAACGCGCGCACGCACACACACAAACACACAAACAGGTTTTATTTTATATGTTTATACACGTATACTCACGTGTGTGTGTGTGTGTGTGTGTGTGTGTGTGTGCGAATACATGCGCACTGTATAGACACATATTTGCATGTGTATGTATAAACACAATATATATATGCAATGATCTATCCGCATGTAAAAATATAAGGATATATACAATTCCCATGAGAAGTATATGAACATGGATATACATGCATACATACATACATACATACATACATACATACATACATACATACAATGCTTTCTATTTATCAACGCAATAGAATCAATAAGACAAGGGGAGAGGGAGAAGGAGTAAGAAACAAAGAAAGAGCGAGAAAGAGAGAGTTGTGAAGAAAGAGAAAGAAAGAAAGCATAAAAGAGAGACAGCAATTTAATGAAAGGAAATGTTAAAGTAGAGCGGTATTGTTGTTCGAAACGGAAGTGTTTACCAAAAATTTTCGATAATATTGTGAATACAAGCAACAGTGGATATGGTTTCTTTTTCACGTGAAGACAGATTGACATCCAAAGTATAGGCATAGAAAAGCAGAAAACACACACACACAGGGGGAATAGAGGAGCCCCGTGAAAAGAAAAATTCAACATATACATAGAATTATCTATTGAACGAAATATATATATATATATATATATATATATATATACACTCTCACACCATATGACTGTATATGCACAAATAAATACATAACATACATACATGTGCACACACGTATATATACATATATATATCCATATATATGTATATATATATATACATAAATATATGTATATACATATATTTATATATATATATGCAAATATGCATGTACATATATTTACACACACACAGGCACATATATATATATATGTATATATATATATATATATATATATATATATATATATATATATATATATATATATATATATATATATATATATATACTTACATGTGTGCATGATATAAGCGTATGTATATACATGCATATATATACATGTATATGCCTGTGAGTGTGTATATGTTTATTCAGGACATGTATAATATAAGCACTTATATTAAAGTATTAATTTACAGTATATCGATATAAATCAATGCTATTCATGTTGGAAATCGAAGCATATATGTAATAACAACGAAGGAATACAAAGACTCTAATAACGAAATGAATTTTAAAGAAAGAATGAGAGGGAAGGACGATTAAAGGAAGAAAGAAAGAAACAAAGAAAGAAATAAAGAAAGAAAGAAAGAAAAAAGAAAGAATGACAGAAGGCAAAAGGAAAAACGAACCACAAAAGAAAGGATGAATGAAAAGACGGAGGCCTATTGAATGTAGGGAGGAAAAATGAAGCCTTATTTTATAAATCCGAGATGTAATTTATGAATAATTATTTCTTCTTAGGTTATCAAATATTTATTAATTAAGCGATTTAACCTATTAATTTTAAAAACTTTTATATACCTTTTTTTTTATTAAAAGAGGTAAAGCATAATCTGTATAGTAATAAAATTTGCTGTAATTACCGAAGCACTCGGGTTATCAAACGATAAAATTAATTTCATCAATAACAATAATAGTAATGTTGATGATGATGATGATGATGATGACAACGTCGACGACGACGTTAATGATGGTGATGATGATGCTAGCGGCGGCGGTGGTGGTGGTGGTGGTGTTGTGGTGGTGGTGTAGTGGTGATGATGATAATGGTAATCATGTTGGTGGTGATAAATTAAAGATAATAATTATAATATTATTAATGATAATGATGAACATAATAAGGTTGAGGATGAAGATGATAAACCGTTATATTAATATTGAGCTGAATTTTGTGATTGAATAAACAAAATGGCTCGTAGCTCGTACGTGTAATGTAATGTTATATCGTCTTATTTATTTTTGTTATCGTTCACATGCAATTTCCCAATAGCATTTTCCATAATCGAAACCGATTTTCTCTTCAGCTTGAGGGACAACAACAATTGCAAGGGAATCATCTCAATCTATAAGAACATATTCTCCACCTCCTTGTCCATCTACCCTACTGCTCCACTTCTTTCTCCACCTGTACAGGATCTAATATTCAAAACTACCAGTTGGTTACATGAATGTGATCGTAACTATACTACTTAGTACAGAGGAGTGAACATTTCAATGTGGAGTCCGGCAGCTATTTCGTTTCATTTCTTGTATATTAGATGCAAGTAGGGTGAATGGGGCGGAAGTGGTAGTTTGATATTGCAGCATGCGTTCGTTTTACGATAAAGTTCTTGCTTTTCTAAGACTGCATTCCTTCGTATAATCGCTTCATATTGATCGATTATTAGGAATATATGAAGAACAGGATCGGATTTAAACCTCTCCTCTAGGGCTTCGATATATTATTTTATATATTAAGTAGTTAATTTGAATTCTAGATTCCAATATTCGTATATGCATATAGATACACATACGCACATACATACATATTCATACTCACACATATATGTATGTATGTAAATGTGTGTTAATATCTATATCTATCTATCTGTGTATGTGTGTATAATATGTGTGCGTGTATCATATGTGTGTGTATGGAAACATATCTGCCTGTCTGGGTAGGGAAGCTGTAAATATAAGAGCAATTATCCGTACATATTCACCTTCTGGTGGATTTTGAATGAAATAAGTGTTCACGTATGCAAGCAAAATGAAAATTATAACTGAACGTAACTTACCATATCTCTCTCAAAGAACTATCAGTCCTATTGCGGTTCTATTTGGCGGAAGATTTCATGAGCATATTCCACCAAAATTCTTCGTACAAAACCGTATATATGTAGTCAGTAGTAAAAGTATTCGATGCATTTACTCAAGAGACTGTCTTTTATATCGTTGGCACTGTATATTGTTTTACCAACAACATACTACCGTATCGGCTTGTGTAAACTGCTGATCACGTATATAATAACAAATGAATGAACAATCCACATTTTCTAACTCATCCTGGATGTTTAAAGTCTTGAAGATCTCTTTTGTTCATTGGGCATTATTTTGGCTCTTGCATTTCTGGAGCATAGCCTTCGCAAAAAGAGAATTATACAAAGAAAGGGGCAGAACAGGAGAGAGAGAGAGAGATTCATCGGTCTTCTAAAACAAATTAAACAGTTTTGCAAGGTGAAACGTGACTGCTTCGAGCACCATCACGTATTAAGAATCCCTTCCCTGAACTTTATTCCAGCTAAACCCATTCTTATAAATCTTGGGTATAAACTTAAGTTTGCAGTCCTGGTATGTATTGTTAGTCATTTGTTCTCCATTGATATTTATCCGTTGTCCTATTTAGATGAGACATTCTCTACTACTGCGTAGCTGACCTTTACAATAGTACATGCATACTTTTCATTTGCAGTACAATAATATCAGACCTATTGTACTTGCAACACGTTGTTAGTTTTATTGGCATATTCAACAGGTATTCATTTATAAGTATGTGGATACATTTAGGCCCT
>NC_142947.1:33077821-33082821 GCF_046866305.1 Octopus bimaculoides | reverse complement strand
TCGTTCCTCTCTTTCGTTCAATCTTTCCATCCTGCCCTCCACTTCTCCTGTACTGTCTCTGACACCTCTGTCCCCTTTCTCGACATTTCGGTCAGCATCCTCCACTCCGCCCTTAGCACCTCCATCCACTACAAACACACAGACTCACACTCCTATCTCAACTTCTCCTCCTCCCACCCTAGACACACAAAACTTTCCATCCCCTATTCCCAATTCCTCCGTCTACGCAGACTTTGTAGCGACAGCCATGACTTTGAGACTCAGTCTCAACTCATGGCTCACCACTTTAGCCTGCGTGGATATCCACCCACCACCATCCACACCGCCCTTGCCAGAGCACTTTCTGTGGACCGTGCATCTGCTCTCTCCCCCCGAACCCGCCCTGCCGTTTCCCGCCTCCCTTTTCCCCTCACCTACCATCCCACCACCCTACCCCTCCAACGCTCCATTCTCCGAGCTTTTCGGCGCCTCCAGTCCGACCCCTCCACCTCCCACATCTTCCCTAATCGACCCCTCCCCTCCTTCAAACGAGCCCACAACCTACGGGACCTCTTGGTCCACAGCTTCTTCCCCAACCCAACCTCCCAACCTGGCTCGTTCCCCTGCTCCCGCCCACGCTGCCGCACTTGCCCTTACCTCTCCAACACCACCCTCCTCACCAGCCCCCATCACCGACCCTATCGCATCACCGACTCCTTCACCTGCACGTCTACCAACATCATATATTGCCTCTCCTGCTCTCTCTGCCAATCCCTGTACATCGGACAAACGGGGCGGCGCCTGGCCGACCGATTCGCGGAACACCTCCGAGATATCAACGTCGGCAATGACACCCCGGTGTCACGCCACTTCCGTTCTGCCGGCCACTCCTTGCGGCAACACCTGTCTGTGTTTGGATTGTCCCGTTTGCGCCGTGAACAGGGATTAATCTTCTATCTTCGCTCCTTTGCGCCACATGGGCTCAACTCCCCTCCACTCTTCATCTAACCCCCTCCTCCTGTCTCTCTCCCCCACCCTCCCTCCTACCACCCATCTCTCCCCTCCCCCACCTCCTGCTCCGACTCCTACTTCTTTGTACGTCTCTTCACCTCTCTTCATACTTCTCTCCACTCCCACTTCTCTTCACCCCTACTCTTTCTCTCCTCTCTCTTACTCTCTCTCAGTCTCTTCTCTCGTACTCCCCCCTCTCTCACTCTTACTCTCTACACTCTTACTCTCCTACTCTTTCACTCCTCTTTCTCTCCTCTCTCTTACTCTCTCTCACTCTCTTCTCTCGTACTCCCCCTCTCTCCCCCTCCCCCCTCTCCCGTACTCCCCCCTCTCTCACTCTTACTCTCTACACTCTTACTCTCCTACTCTCTACACTCTTACTCTCTTACTCTCTCACCCTTACTCTCTCACTCTCTTCCCCTCTCTCTCACTCTCTTTCTCTTCCTTTCTTCTTCCCCCCCATACCCCTCTTCCCTCTCTCTCACTCTCTTTCTCTTCCTCTCTTTCTCTTCCTCTCTTTCTCCCCCCATACCCACCTTCCCCTCTTTCTCCCCCCATACCCACCTTCCCCCTCTCTCAATCCCCCTTCCCTCTCTTATACCCACCCTCTCTCCTCTCTTCCTCTCCCCTCCCATACCCATCTTCCACCTCTCTTACATCCACCTTCCCCTTCTCCCTCCTCGTCAACACCCCCTCATAAGCTCATCCCACCACACCCCAACACACTCCTACTCTACCTTCCCACTCCAACCCATCCAGTTCCTTACACCCACCACCCACCCCTACCCACATACCCCACCCTACCCATATACCCCTACCTCTACCCCACACTCCACCCATGCCTTCCCCACCTCCCAACACCCTCACATCACTGTTATCTCCCCCTTTCTTAGCTCTCCTGAAATAAGAATTTCTAACTTCCGGTCAGTCATTGTTATGATCGGCCATTATTATGATTGACCGTTGACTGAACACTATTCAATTTTTTTCTCCGTGTTTTTCTCCTTGTCTCCGTATTCTTTCTGTTGAAGAGCGTAGCTCGAAACGTCAAAGACTTTCCGTATTCCCGAGCGTCATACTAATATATACTTTTGTTATTTACACCACCTGTCCTCGTCTGTTGTTATTTTTTGTATATTCTCCCATATATATATATATATATATATATATATATATATTACGGAGATGTACTAGCATAGCAAGTGACTTGATCTGAGATCGGGTGCTGAAACAAAAACAATTGCAGCGTGGAAGGTGTTTATAAGCCATTTAAAAACACACAAAAACCATTAGATTCACTTTAACATTTAAATTTACTTTGCCAAAATATTTTCAGCGATTTGAGACCGTGACCTGTTCACTCACAAAATTTCATGCTGCAATTGTTATATATATATATATATATATATATATATATATATATATGCACACACACACACACATTTTTTATATTTCATGTACTTAATATATTTTATATATTGATCTGTCTAACTTGCTTATCGCTACATTTACTTCAATACCCGCTCAAGTTTAAAACTCTTGAGCACTACAAGTGTATTCTATACGTAGGATAACTGGATCTCATATGTGTGTATGTGTGTGTGAGAGAGAGAGAGAGAGAGAGAGAGAGAGAGAAAGAGAGAGAGAGGGTGTGTGTGTGTGTTTGTGTGTGTTTATGTAGTGTACATAGTATATATAATTAAGTGCATATATTTTATGTAGTTTATCTCTATAGTTTATTTAGCTGTTGTTACTTCGCTCACTTAAATCGAACTGGCTTATGATCGAAGCAATTTCATCTGTCACCACCTTGTCTGTTTTTAATTATATCTAGAATTTCACTATTTCCTGTGCCTATTCTTTTCAAAGAAAAAAAAATGTTTGACGAAATGTAGATTCTATTTGTTAGAGGATGAATGATTACATATATAGTCTCACTTAATTTATATATAAATTACATGTGCTAGGTCTTCAATTGTCACTACGCTGCCGGTAACAATACCTATATATCTATCTTTCACACACGAACACGCACACACGCGCATACACACACACACTATCTCTATCTTTCTGTCTCTTTCTCTCTTTCATTGTATTTCTCTCTCGACAACTGCAACAACAACAACAATAATAACCTGTCATTATGGTCAAATTCTTTTCTTAAAGTATGTGTAGTCTTGTCTCTGTATTGAAAGACATACAGAAACAGACACACAGACACATGCATACACGGACAAATACACACTCACACACACGCACACACATACATACACACACGACCAAAAGCATAAATATCTGTATTGTTATATTAGTGAAAGCCTTTATTATTTGAAGCTGTGTTGTGTTGCGTTGCGTTGTCTCTAACACATAATACATAACTTCCATTAAGTGTATCTAAACTTAATACATAATATATTCAATACGTATACTTATACGTCCTTCCATTATTGAATAACTGTTCCTTCAATTTATAGCTAGAGTTGCTCATTTTCACTTTTATTTATTTTAATTGCAATCCACATCAGGAGTCGATTTTGTATTTACTCACTCGGAAGCAGTGATGAAATACGTACCAGTAATCTACTGTAGCACACTAATAAATTTTCTTTTTGTTTATCCACAGGTTACCTCCTCCGGATAAGAGATTAGAGGAAAAGTACGAAATGCTTCGGAATGATTACGAGAAGATTAACAATGATCGCATCAGTTTGATGGACAAAATAAACCAACTCACGGAGCAACTAACATGTTATCTCTCCGACACACCGTTCCAGACACAAGGGTCTACTGGTCGTGAACCAACAGATGGTGTCATTTGGGCCGATAATCACCAGAATATCATAGACGGATTAAGTGATAAAACACAGATGCCTCATATTAAAGAACGTTATAGTCAGAGCTTGAAAAAATGCAAGCCACAACCTTATGCTATCAGAGAAATCAGTGGTCAGTTTGGTCGCTTACCTCCTGGAAGTGACGGAGATGATGAAGATAGTTATTCTAACTTTCCTTGTTCTGACGTCACAGCAGATGGAGATTCTAGGACTGAAATGTTTCGAGCGACCTCTAGTAACAAAACCTCCGGACCAAAATCCACACGTCCTTTTGCCAGACATCGAAAAAACAAACACAAACTTCCTTCAGTACCGGCATGGCTGTCTCAGTTGAAAAACAACAAAGTTCATCCCGGCGATGAAGATGATTGACGGGGGGTGCGAAACCGCCATGACAGCGACTCACTCGATTCAATCCCTGTCAACCATGAAATTGAAACCAGTGTTTGAACGAGTGTTTTTATTTTTTAAATTATTTTATTTTTTTTTCTACTCTGCGCTGTCCTGGGTGGTGAGGACCTTGAGCAAGTCCTTCGCAGCCTCCTAATTGCTCACACCCCAATACATATATATATATTTTTAAACATGTACTATTTAAAACAATTTTGAAAAGGATTGAAGTTGTATTTTTTCTGGGTTTTAGTTTAAATTCTTTCTTATTTCTCTTTTATAGCGTGAGTGCATTGAGACAATCACGTTAGCAAAGTCAAGGTACTTAAGATCAAATCAGCTTACATTATAATGAACCGTATGCAGATTTAAAGCGAAAACAAAATTAAATGGAGAAGAAAGAGGAAATAAAGAAACCCAAGAAAGATGAAACTACTACTACAAATATATATAATGAAGTTTAATAAAATTTAAAAAAATAAATTAAAAATATTTATGTAACATTTATCAAATATAGATAACTGGGCTTTTAATGAAGAGAATATATATATATATATATATATATATATATGCAGATATACGTATATATATATATAAGTATATATAGATATATATATGTATATATATACATATATATATATATATATATATATATATATATATATATATACATATATACATATGCATATATATATACATATATCATAATATATATGTAATAGATATGTGTATTTATGAATATATATATATATATATATATATATATATATATATATATATATGTAT
>NC_142947.1:33065321-33072821 GCF_046866305.1 Octopus bimaculoides | reverse complement strand
GTTAGAGTAAAATAAGCCATTATCGTCTTTCCCCAGAAATAAACCTGCATATGATCTCTCTATATTTAAAAACTGCATTAAAACCAGAACAGGCATTAGCTACATAACGGTCAAGGATCAGAAAAGCTTTTATCTCCATGAGAACGAGCTGTGATAATGGTTATAATATCCAGTACCTCTACTGTGTATAACAGTACTGCTTTCTGATCTATGTTATCAATGATTGTCATTGTTTTCTACACCTGGATGCGTGCATACTTCAAGATTGGATTCGATCTAAGAAACTTTATTTCGAAACTTAGATAAATCCTCTAAGCGACGTTCGATTTTGTTCATGTCAATAGATACATTTGCATTCGTAGCTTTTACATATAAAAGTATTTAGTATCATTTCGATACAAATGAATGTTCTAAAAACGTCCACTGCTGTTTAGAACCGAATTTTTATCTAGCAGCAAAGCGGAAGGCCAGGACTTTTCATTTATCCTTTCAATTTCGTTTAAACTGATTCAAGTAACGAATATCCGGAGTCGTTTGTGATTAGAATGTGGGAAACAATGCCACGTGGTATTTGTTTCGCATCTACACTCTGTGTTCAAATTCCGCTGTCAGCCTTGTTTTTCATCATAGCGGCTTCAATTTGAAAATAATGAAAATACCCATCCAAGATTATCGCAGCTGTAAGAACATCAAACTGGATACCTTATGGTATTTGTTCCGACGCTTTACATTCCGAATTTAAATTCTGTAATGGCCTGCTTAGGTACTAGTCTTAAGCTGTTGCTGAGATAAAGACAAACATCTTAGGACTTTAACAGATTCTACACCGTGGCATGCAGTCGGTCCCACCACCTACTAGTTTTGCAAGCCTTGTAGATGCTTATAGACTCGATTTTTCTCATAACAAACTGATACAAAAAAAGCCAATGATAATTGGAAATCGAATTAATCAAGCTAAAATGCTGACATGAATACTAAAAATATACACGCTAATGATATACTGACTGGTCCATAAAACAGTGCTCACAGCAGCGATCATATTTATATTTAATGCATGGATAAAGGCAATACTGCTTCAAATTTAGAAATAAATTCTTCTAATCCGAAATTAATCTAAAATTCGTGTTCAGAAATTCCCTCTCTCACACACACACACACACACACACACACACACACACACACACACACACACACACACACACACACACACACACACACACACACATCAGGACAAGATAGCAATAATATTTCGCTTCAACATGGATATTCATAATACGAAAGCGATCTCAATGTTATATGGAATTTAGTGAGGAGTACGTTTCGGGCCTTGTAATTCTACGTTAGGACAAGACTTTCGTAACGTATCTTTGACTGTCAGTCTCTTCGCAAGTCTGTATGTAGGAATTCAGATATTTATACACGTATACGCATATCTACATACATATATACATATATATTATATGGTATTGTATTATATTATATTAAATTATATTATATTATATTATATTTTATACAAGTAAATACATACGTACATATTCATGTGCGTGTGATTATGCATATATGTATGTGAGTATATTTGTATGTATTGTACATACACATTCTTCATATTCTATTAATGGTCTGTAAATTGAAAAGCGTGATTCTGAAAAGCATCTCTCTATCACGCAAAATATTATAGACAAATATTTGACCAGTGTTTTACAATGTTACGGATACGAGCAGGGAATATTTCTTATATGCAATCTGTTAGGAATGACGGGAAAATGGAAGATGACACAATTTAATACGTTCTGACCTTGAGTGATTTTTTAAACCACTGAAGTTTACATAGATTTAATAACATACATATTATCTATGGTATTGCTGTAGAATTTGTAATGGATACGAACGAATGTTTCGTAAAATGGACTGATTCTTTTTATAATTATTTCTCACCTAAATATCAAGATTGAGCTTGCTGAATAGTGTATCCTACTACTACTACTACTACTACTACTACTACTACTACTACTACTACTGCTGCTGCTGCTGCTGCTGCTGCTGCTGCTATTGCTGCTGCTGCCACTCCCGCTACTATTGGCGCCGCTGTTTTTGCTTTTGTTATGTTTGTTGTAAATTCCTATTTTGTGTGATCTAACTTAATGTTTTTTCTATAAATATCTGTCTAGTTATCTCTACCTCCTGTCAAGTAATGTATCGTATATGTGAGTTCAGTGTACGTGTATGTGTATGCATATATATAAATTCAACGTATGTACGCAAAGGCAAACACATACGCGTACACACACTCGCACACGTATGCACTCACACGTATAGGATTAGCTCAAGAACTATTAAGGCCAAAAATAGTCTATTTAGTACATTATTTACATTTGACGGATATTTGTCCTCATCTTGTTTGTTGTTAACACAACGTTTCGGCTGATATACCTTCCAGCCTTCATCAGGTATCTTGGTGAAATTTCGAACCTGAAGAAGGCTGGAGGGTATATCAGTCCGAGATGAGGACAAATGTCCATCAAATGTAAATAATGTACATAATTCCTCATCTCTTAAATATAGAACAGTCTATTTAGTGATGAGCTAAAATATTTATTCAAAGGAATCTGTGACATATTGCAATCGCGTTTCGGTCTAACTAAGGCCTAGTCAAATAAATGAAAATTAATATGATGGATGAGAATTTAAGGTTCTAATCAAAGGTTAATGTATATTAGAAGAAATGAAAAACTACATTCATTTTAATAGCTTAGAATTTATAAATCTGTAAAAGTTGGTTTGAAATATTTTTGTTTGTTAGTTAAATTTATTATACAAACAATCTCGAGGATAGGCGTTGAAAGGAAAGGATGTATGTGACGTAAAGTCATAAAAAAAAGTCAAATCTGCTGTGCTAATGCAAACAACGTTTCGTTCTGGAAATATAAATGGAAGTACCTGACGGAAGAAAGACCAAGGAGTATTAGAGGAATTCTTTAGAAATTATGGTTTACGAAAGACTACCACTTACGAAAGTCTGTGTTAATATGAGAGTAACAATATTTTCTAACATAGATATATTGATAAATTTGGAGGGGTGAGTTGGTCGATTAAACCGACCGCTACATTTAATGGTATTTTTATAACAGATCCCAGATGAATGAAAAATAAATTTGATCTCTTCAGAATTTGAACCCTGAATGTACAGAAACAGAATAAATAAAAGGAGGTTTCGTACGGCAATCTAACGCTTATACCAGCTCATCTCCCAGTATATCACTAAAGTAATACAACAGAAATATATATGTTTACGGTGTGGTTTTAAGAAACGTTTGTATAAGAAAAAAGATTTATGAAGAAGAAAAATATGTAGGTGGGTATTAATTTATGCTTTTAGTTGCTCTGAGTTACATAAACGTATCAGATATGTGAGGTTTAAAAACTGAACTTCGTTCGGTTCCAATAAAGATCTGGTGAATACATTTGTTGTTCTTAACGTATATATTTATTGTAGTATTTAAAGCTTGACAAAATGCAATATTGAAGCATGACTCTCTAAGGATTAGAATTATCTAGTTACTAGGGAAGCAGAATAAGGATGAGAAAATAGACAATATAGGAAAACATCAACAAGAATTAAGAAAACTTGCAGTGCCAACGAGGTAATGTTATGAAAAGAGTTAATGAATAAAATGGAATTAAAAATAAGGGATACTGGAACGATTAGTATGTTATATAAGGTTTTAAAGTTTCACCATTTCCAAAAGGGATAAATTTTCAGTTTCTGGAAAGAATAACTCATATGTTTTGCTCTTTTTTTTTTGTTAATATATTAATTATTTTTCATAATTCTCTAAGGCGGTGAGCTGGCAGAATGGTTAGAATGCCGTGAAAAATGCTTAGCAGCATTTCGTCTGTCTTATCATTCTGAGTTCAAATACCTTCGAGGTCGACTTTGACTTTGACTTTTAGCCTTTCGTGGTCGATAGAATAAGTACCAGTTGAGTAAATATGGTCAATGTAATCGGTTTTCCCCTTTCCTCAAAATTGCTGACGAAAATTTTGAAACAAATATTTCTATATTGCCTGTAAAGCTACGAATTAATGGATTTTCTAATTATATCTTATATAGTGTCATTTTTTTTCAAAATTTATACTGCCGCAGATTTTTTTCTTTCATTTTCTTCAGAAGAGCTTCAATATACAGAAAGTAAGCTTTCTCCGCCGTTTATGTTTCTACTTTTAAAAACTCATCCGCTTGACAAGATCTAACCGAGACCGCAATGCTATTTCGATATGTGAAAGATTTCTCCCCATACAAACACACACACACATGAATATGATACTTGTTTTGTATATGTATCATAACGAGTATTTAGATTCATGGTTTTAGTACCTCCTATTTCTCATTCTTCTTCTTACTAGTCTTGTCTCATTCTATTCGTTCTGCTTATGTATCTGCCAGTCTATAAACAGATTCATTATTTCTCTCCCAACACATTGCACTTCCTATTTATTTCAATGTACATGTCTGCGCTCATGTATGTATATGTGTTTGTATCTGAGTGTATATCTATGTGTGCACGATTGTGTTTTAAAGAAGAATGATGCTTAGATGATGCCATGTTTTTATTTATAGTTCCAATGCAATGAAATGATTTAGTATAACATTCCCCGTTTATTTTAGTGATGCTTACTCTTTGTAGGACAATAGACACTATTACCGCCATCGCCGCCATCTATACTACGATCTACTCTACTAGTTGAACCTCCACCATTATGAATAATCAACAACATAACAAGCACCAAGAAAACAAACACCAAAATGAGTAAAAACATCACACCACCTTCACCACCACCACCACCACCACCACCACCACCACCACCACCACCACCACCACCACCACCACCACCACCACCACCACCACCACCACCACCAGCAACAACGACTATGACTCTGCTGTTGCTGTCAGTACCATTACCACAAGTGGCGCCACTACATCACAAACAACATTGTAGACGTTCATCACAACTCCAGCCACCGTCACAAGTACCATCTTCAGCACCGACCGTGAATTTACACTGACAGGACAACCAAAATCAACACGTATGCATCCATCCATATTGCCTGTACCACTACCAAACTACCCCCACCACCACCACCATCATCACCACCAACACTAAGGCCAACAACAACAGCAAATGCAACACTGAAACTGCTACACCCAACACTAAGGCCATCTTGTACCGCACTACTAAGAAAATCAGGCATCGCCATAAGGAAACAGCAACATTAGCGGAACCTAAAGTATCACAAACTATTAAATAAAAAAACAAATACCACCACCGCTAGCAGCACCACCGCCACCACCGACATCACCACCACCACCATCACCACCACCAGCAACACCACCACCATCACCACCACCACCACCACCATCAACACCAACACCACCAACACCATCACTACCACCATCACCATAACCATCACCACCAGCACCACCGCCACCACCATCACTCACACCATCGATACTACCAACACCATCACCGCCATAGCCACCGCTACCACCACTTCCAGCACCACCATCACGATCGCTACGACTATCACCACCACAGCTTCCGCCGCCGCTAGCACTACCACGATCACCATCTACACCACCAACACCACCAACTTCACCATCACCACCACCACTAACACCATCACCACCAAATTCGCCGCCACCATCACTACCACCGCCACCACCAGCACCATCAACACCAGCACCACCACCAGCACCAGCACCACCACCATTACAAACGCAGTTGCCTCCACTGACGCTGCCACCACTACCAACAACACCATCATTATTAATAAAAGCAGTAAAATTAACACTGCCACCACTCATATCTCAGCTACTTCAATACACACAAGATTTATGGTGCTATGGTTTTGAACATCTTAGTCAATTTATTATAACATAATGGCCGTGTATATTCGTAAAAAGAAAAAAAAAAACATTCAGATGTATGATTTTTTTTGTTACAGTAGTTTATTTATTTATTTATTTATCTATTAATTTATTTATTTATTTATTCATTTATTTCCTATCAGTAATAAGACTTTGGAGTTTCTCTGAAAACAGAAGACTTATTGTCAGTTAGATAGTAAATAGTGTCTTTTGTAAAGTGATACTAAAGGTTAGAAACACTATTTCGAGTCAGAAAAGAGAAACAGACCCACAAGTATATTATGCATAGTCTGAGTTAGTATTTTGAGGGGTCGGGTGGGTGACAGTGAAGGAAAAAGAAAGGAAAAAGAAAGAAAGGATTGGAAAGAAGCTTCGTTATTATTACAGAAATAGACTTTACAAAATTTTTGTGCATATGATGAATGCGTGGTGTTATATTTTGTGTCACTCATCATCATCGTTGTTGTTGTTGTTATTATTATTATTATTATTATTATTATTATTATTATTATTAGATACGCATATAAATGTTTGTTTTAATATATATACATATATCTTTACTTATGTGTGAATGCGTGTGTATATATATATATATATATATTCATTCATACATACATACATAAAAACATACATACACATACAATATATATATATATATATATATATATATATATATATATATATATACTTACCTTATATATATCTATGTATATGTAAGTATAAACATATGGTTGTACGCATGTGGGGAGACTGTAGGTGTATGTACTTGTGTATATAATTACGTGCATACGTACACGTTTTGTTTTTGTGAAAGAAATGGAACAATTCCCCTAGTCATTTCTGTTGCACCCATGTTCTTCAAAATCATTTAGGTTAACGTTCAATTTCAGCTTTACACGTAAATTATTTTATAAAAACGTGAATACAAAGGGAATTCCACAGATATACAATAATTTTCTAAAACATATTTAGCAAAGAACTTAGCACTTATAAGGCATTAGAATCAATAGGAATCAATAAGAAGCTAAAAATTGACAGTAATATCCGAGCTTAATCGATATCATGATCAAACAGAACTTATTTATGGCTTATTGAGAGGAGGAAAGACATCTCGAATGACCATGAGATGGATGAGATGAAGTGTGAGGATGTTAATCTTAGAGTAGTGATCATCCAACAGAGTTCAATCTCTTGTAGAACACCTATCTAAGAATACAACATATCGAGACGCGCTAAAGCAGTCTTGAATGCTTATTCTTATATATCGTATAGAAGTATCGAAAAGATCATGATGCTGTCCGAAATAAGGAATGCATGAGAAAAAGTGTCCAATAAATCTCTGAACTTTTGGTGGTTACATCTCAGAAGCTTGGCTGAATGTCGTTCATTTCTATTAATGCTATTTCTTCCTTTGTTTCTTGACACAAAACCTGCGGAATATAAATCTTTCTCATTGTTGCTGTTTTTATTTAACTTCAAGTCAGTCTGATTGAAGCATCTGCAACGATCACATCGTTTTTCCAGGCACATTGTATCTAGAAATACATTGTCGATGACATCTTAACTATTTTTT
>NC_142947.1:33037821-33060321 GCF_046866305.1 Octopus bimaculoides | reverse complement strand
AAATACATTCAATAAGTAAACCTATAACTAACTCCTAAAATATGTAACGAAATAGCGACCTCGCCCTTGAAGTCCATACAGATAATATTCCCACCAGTCTTTCATAGTTATTAATATAAAAGCGAAAGCTTTTCTCCTTTATTCTCTCTCTCTCTCCCTTTCTCTCTCTCTCTCTCTCTCTCTCTCTCTGTCTCTCCCTCTCTGTATATATATAAAGACATGCAATAATGTCTACAAATAGATGATGATATGATATGTAGAGAAACTATATACTTAGGAATTTTAACCTTCTTTCTATATCAGCCAAATTTTTCTCACTCATGACCACATGAACTAGAGAGCATAAGTCTGTTATATGGTTTTAACCTGATCATTGTAACAGCCATATCGCAATCGATTTAGTGATTATCACATGTGTAAATTGAGGAGAATGTAAAAATAACTTCCAGTTTCTGTCTCGAGTTGCTCAATGCAGACGTCAAATATCTCTCAATTTAAAGTCCATCACGTGCATAAACGGAGAATCAATAAAACCGTACAATGAACTGTGGCATCATGGTGTGCTTTTTGCAGAAGCCACATATATGGTGTTGAGGATCACATTTAGTCATTTTAACTGTTCATTGAAGCTGTCGTTCTTCACTATTCAGAGAGCATGATGCAAATGCATTGATGACCATATCACCTTCTGCGTATATATTTGTATATTAAGGAAGATGAGTACTAGACGGAGCTTCTCTCTCTAATATTATAAGCCGTGGCAATGAAAATGTCACAACTCTGTAATGCAACTCCGTGGTTTGAGCAATAAATTACAATTTCGCGTATCGATGCTCCATTTTACCTGGCTTGGTACTTTATTTGACTCTTGAAACCACTATCTTAGAATTTAAAGATCGAAATATATTAACCTACCTAAAAGTACACGTTAAAAGTACAAATATACTATGAGAAGACTTTATATAAATAATCAGAGAGATATATAATTTCATAAAAAGAATTGTCGCAAAGGGGGTGGGATAGTAAGAGTAATGAGAATGTAAGTATATAAGTAGCTACGAATCACTCAATGCAGTTATCTTAGCGATTAGTATTTGAAAGGCTCCTATATATTTAGTTGTAGAATTTACATGTTTACAAAAGAATTAGGTTAAAAACTCATTCACTTTATGCCAACACACACACATGTACATACATATAAACAAACAAACAAACTAACTAACTAACAAACAAACAAACACGGAAATCACTCAAATGTATAATCGTAATCAAATCAAGGATGGTTTTCTGGATTTTGTGGTGTATATATTCCAAGTATCACCTGGATGGAAAGTAAATCCGTAGCAGGATTACTAAATTATGCTAGCTGAGTGAACTGGAGCAAAGAAAAATGAAATATTTGGCGAAAGGACACGCCGCATCACCCAGTGAAGGAGTTGAAACCACGACTAGTATCATGGGCACAACATCCTATCCACTAAGCCACGCTCTTCCACCAGACATATAATGATACATGGAAATAGACAAATATACACTCATACAAGTTAAATACGTATATACATGAAAATACACACACACTGCTATACATTAATACATTCACACTACCATACATGTACGCACACCCACCCAAACACATATATGCAAATGCATATCAGTGTATGTTGGCATATATATGTCACATGTATATGTATATATATATATATATATATATATATATATATATATATATATATATATATATATATATATAGATATATATACATACATACATACAAATATTTTATACCTACACACACACACACATATGTATATATATATATATATATATATATATATATATATATATATATATATATATATACATATATATATATATATATACACACACATATTTATGTATATACATATGTATATAAGTATATGTATGTATATATATATATATATATATATATATATATATATATATATATATATATATATATATATATATATATATATATATATATATATGTATATATATATATATATATATATATATATATATATATATATATATATATATACATATATATATATATATATGCATGTATGACTATGTATTATGTATACATATAAATTGATATGCACATACGCAGGTATATTAACTGCTGAAGATATACTTCGCCCACAGCTTACTGTGTAATATATAGTTATATCACCCTGGTAAGCGTGAAAACATGAAAAGAAAGTGATGATGAAAAGGATGATCTCAGTTGGTGGATAAAGGCATATAAGAATCGGGACCAAATTTTTCAGACATTTTATATATTCTGTTCATAATTTCTTGTTCAACATTGGTAGTCAATCATTTATTGTGCTCTCTGTAACATTCTGTTTCTTCTTAAACCTAACAAACGATTTTGATTTTTTTTTTCTCAGCTCATGTTCTTGTTGCTGATAATTGCTATTGTTTTGCTTTTGCTTTACACACACACACACACACACACACACACACACACACACACACACACACACACGCACACGCACACACACACGCACACATACACGTACACACACACGCGCACACACACACACGCACACATACACACATATACACATACAAATACACATACACATACACATGTATGTATATATATATATATATATATATATATATATATATATATATATATATATATATATATATATATATATATATATATATATATATATATATATACACATATATATATATATACATGTGTGTATGTATATGTGTATATATGATTTTTATTCTCAACTTATGACTATTTTCTTTTGTATTTTTCTTTCCCCTTTTGGAAAACTATTCAAATATGAACTTCTACATACATACATATGTACATGCAAACATACATACGTACACACACACAAGCACGTACACACTCACACATACATATATACATATATATACACAGATATATACATATATATCTGTGTATATTTCTGTGTGTATGTGTGTATGTATGCATGTATTTACTAGTCCCTTCACATGGACATATACCTACACATACACACGAAAAAGTGTGGTCTTATTTATAAAGAATGAAAGGAAAAGGAATCTATTATAAATTATTAGCGAAACAAACCTACCATTTGTCTTTTGTTTTCATTTCACGTGTGTACGCACGCGCACAGCTTATATATTCTTGGAAAAGGTGCACCGGAAGATAAGTCTCACATCCATTTGTTATGCTACGTTCTTGGCTCAAAATTTGACTCGTTCGCATACAAGCTGTACGTTGTGTTTATGAATAATCTAAATAATAATCATGGTTAGAATTTTCGTGAATATGTTAAAAATCTTAAACTATATGATGTCCAGAAATATATGAAATAAATTTATTTAGTTATATGCATTGCAGCTCTTAACAAATGAAAGCTACGTGAATGAGCATTTAATTTTCAATATTTAGTTAGTCCATTTTATCTTTTACTCACAGCCAACACCATATATTTCAAAAATTCAAAACATGAAACAAAACATCTAATACACTCTGAATACTTAGGTATGCACGCATCAGCTTCTCTATATTTTTATAATATCAAACGCAAGGCGATGAGGTGGAAGCTCAGCGTCTTTCTTTTCGACTGACTTTAAATAGCGCCGAAGTCTACTTTGCCTTTCTTCATATCGAGGCCGATAAAGCAAAGTACTAGTTAAATACTGGGCTCGATATAATCAACTAACATCCCTCTACCCTTTAAATTGCAGGTCTTGTACTAAAATTCGAAACAGTAATATTAAATAGATTTTGTTGTGTATAACCAATGTTTGGAAGTTTATCAGTGAAACTAGTTACATACCAATAATGTTGTTGGCAATCCGTCGCTTACGACGACGAGGGTTCCAGTTTATACGATCAACGGAACAGCTTGCTCGTGAAATTAACGTACAAGAGGCTGAGCATTCCACAGATACGTGTACCCTTAACGTAGTTCTCAGGGATATTCAGCGTGACACAGTGTGACAAGGCTGGCCCTTTGAATTACAGGCACAACAGAAACGGGAAGTAAGAGTGAGAGAAAGTTGTGGTGAAAGAGTACAGCAGGGTTCGCCTCCATCCCCTGCCGGAGCCTCGTGGAGCTTTAGGTGTTTTCGCTCAATAAACACTCACAACGTCCGGTCTGGGAATCGAAAACGCGATCCTATGACCGCGAGTCCGCTGCCCTAACCACTGGGCCAATGCGCCTCCACATACCAATAATATACTGGTAATAAAATAGGTTGATCTGCTCTAGTTCCATATGATGCATTAATAATCATTTCCACTATAGACACCAGGACTATATTTTGAGTAAGGCTAGCGATTGATCGATTACATCAACCCTAGTTTTCAACAGGTGATTATACTATCGACTCCGAAATGATTAAAGGCAAAGTTGATCTCGGTGTCATTTGAATTCAGAGAATGAAGCCTGAAAAAATGTCGTCAAGCAGTTTGTCCGGTTTATTAGCGATTATGCTACTTCACCACCGCAATAGTACATTATTTAACTGGTTTTCCATTTTGTCAATAATCAATTCGAAGAGTTTGTTTCTCCACGGTAACCCCTTAGTCATTGATTATTGGGTAAAGGAATGTTTAAAATGTCCAAAAAATAAAGGAAAAGAAGCTCTATTATATGGACTGCCATTTACAATGTAGAGAGGGGTTATATCTTCAAAGGTAACTCGCATGATACTTTCATACATCGAATTCTAATGGAAAAAATTACGATTTACATAACAGCATTCAGATGCATACAGTTATCTTCGTACGCGCGTATATGCGTGTATCAAATCTGTTGGGGGTTTTCTAATACAAAATAATAGCAAAGAACATAAATTACTTTATTAAAATTTCCACCAACATTGGCGTTCTTAGAAATATTTTTCTTTGTCCTAATAATTGTAAAGGGCATAACTTCAACCACAAATATCAACATTAATTGAATATTTCTAAATTAACATCTCAATGCTTTTGTAATAATTACTTTTTTGACATTTAATGTGAATATCTATATTACTGTCACATTCTACACCTATACCTACATATATATACACACACATACTCCCTCAGACGTGTCATTTAACTTGCCTTGGGTCTACAACAAAATATAGAATCGGAAGGCAAGTTCGTCACATGTTTACTCAGCTGAGCGGACTGGACCAAAGTGAGCTGAAGTGTTTTACTCAAGAATACAACGCGGCGTTCGGTCTGAGAGTCGAACCCACGATGCAGCCAAATAGAGAATCAACGATTCATTCACATTATTATTGCTACTCTTCATAAGGCGGTCGATCGCTGGACGAAATGCTTGGTAGTATTTCGTCCGTCGCTACATTCTGAATTCAAAATCTGCCGAGGACGCCTTTACCTTTCATCGATGAATTAAGTACCAGTTGAACACGGTTGTCGATATAATCGACTCATCCTCACCTTCCCCAAGCTGCCCTTGTGGCAAATATTTGAAATAGTTCTCACTACTTTTCACCAATAACTCTTTAACTTATTTCATTTTTAAAGCTAGGGTCATGGTGGGATTCCACCATTTATAATTCATTCACTTCACCTGAGAAGTCCTCAGGCCACCAAATGTAATACGGATATGAGCATGAGCATGATTTGTTAAACCAGCATGTGATCTAGTTGAAAAATCAAAATGTGGACAATGGTGGTTTGTAGGAAGACTATTGTTCTATTGGTTTATTTTCCTATTTTCCCGTCACAGGTCATGATGAAGTACCGCTTGAGTTTCGAAATTTTTAACCTGGGAGAAGCACTGTCCTCCAGTCCGCACGCTTTCTTGCAGGATTCTTAGTTTTCTTGCCTAATATACAGGTGTTTTAAATTATCTTTGAATTTATCCTTATACCTTAGAAGTGGCCGGCCATCATGACGTCATGAATTCAGAAGCTGACTATAAAAGATTTGTTTTAGTATTCGACCATTATCCATGCGAAGAACTTGCTTATGAAAGCTTCTATACCGAGTATTCCACATATTTTCATGATAGTGTTATTCTTTACTCTATCATCCCACACAGCCTTGTATATTTGTTTAAGACATTTCATAGGAAAGTTGTTCAGTTGTGCTTATTATAGAATGTCCAGGGCACTGCTCTATATAAAAGGATTGTTAGGACAATTGCCCGTCTATTTTTGGGTATTCCAAAGTCGATCATAAAGCTTCCCAAAAGCTGAACCAGCAGTTTCAGTACAAATTTGAGCATTCTTGTCGAGTTTAGCATCGCTTGCTACTGTAGAATCCCCAAATATGTGAAAGCATCAACTGCTTTCAAACTTTGCGTGTAACAAATACAGAAGGAAAGATTTATAGTTTCTTATATTTCTATCAGTAAGTGGCAACATTGTGTATGTGTGTGTGCGCATGTCTATATATATATATATATATATATATATATACATACACACACACACACACACACACACACACACACACATATATATATATTATATATATATATATATATATATATATATATATATAAATGTATGTATGTGTATGTATGTGTATAAAATATAATTAAGGTTCGGTTGAATTAGGTACTTAAATTCGAGGCACCAAGCCAGTTCGGCATAGTCCGAACAACTCAAAGTTAGGTGATCAAAATGCAAATAAGTAATGAGGATATTCAGGTATCAATGTATTACGGCCGTTTCAAGCGGCTACATTTAATCGATCAATGAAAACATTATATCAATTTGAAAAAAACCGTTCTCCTTATATGCAGATGGACATATAGATTTCCAACATAAAGTTTAAGCCATTTTTAGCATTTATATCAAATTTATATCAGTACTAGGACCCAAAATAATCACATTGTTTCCTCATGTTATATTTGTGGCACAAATATAATGTTTTCGTTGATCGATTAAATGGAGCCGCTTGAAACGGCCGTAATACATTGATACCTGGAATCCTTGTTAATTTTTGCCCATATGTATAGATATATGTATATATATATATGTGTGTGTGTAGATATATATATATATATATATGTGTGTGTGTGTGTGTGTGTGTGTGTGTGTGTGTGTGTGTGTGTGTGTGTATATACATATGGTGAGAGAGAAGGAGATAGATTAAACTAATTCTCTGAAATTAAACGCTTGCTCTAAACTAGCGTGAATGGGAAATGCTGAAATTTAGTTTTACTTGTTCTAGTTGTTAGATTGTTAGACAGAGACAATGCAAGTGTATCTCTAAGAGGAGTCTAAGACAATTATGTTTAAAACCATTCAAGTACATCCCTAGCGTTTTCCAGCAACATTCTTTTATCGACTGATGAAGGATATTTTCTATTACAACCACACGAGCGAATAAACTCTCTTTAACATCTGCTTGTCCTTACTGAGCGCAGGATTCAGGTGGACTCAGTCGTACCCACGCAAATGTAACACATGATGTCTCACAGTGAATGAACTGTCTCTTGAAATCTTCGAAAGATGATACAGTTTAGATAAATCTCGTTGTCTGCATCATTTGAGGGTGAAAGTATTTATGCATATATGTTATAGAAGCATATATATATACATACATACATACATACATACATATATATATATATATATATATATATATATATATATATAGATAGATAGATACATGCGTACATATACATATGTATAGGTATGTAATATAGATATGTATATATATATATATATATATATATATATATATATATATATATATATATATATATACACCAATAGATATAAATACACATATATGCGCATATATACATGCATACATATATGTATGCAAGTATAAAGGCACACTATATGTGTGTGCGTGTGCTTGTGTATGAGTGTGTGTATGCGTGAATGTGTATATGTGTATGTGTGTAGTTTTACAGTTGGGTAGAAAAGTTGGTCGAAAGATTTTCGACAGATAGGTAGGTAGGTACAAAAACTAGACACATACACAAAAATGTCTAACAGAATAGACGCTTTGAAAAATTTCAAGAAAATATATAATGAAAAAATAGAATAATAAAACTACACCTGAAAAGAATACCTCCATCAAAGAGTTACTTAATTGCCCAGAAAAAATTCTCTAGTAATCTACTTCAAGAAAGAATAATGCTAGCATGAAAGAAGACAAAATATGGGAAAGCGAAATGTCAAGTCAATCAAATGTAATCACTGGCTAAATATCGAAAGTCTGGTAAAATAGTGATAAGATTATCGTTATTGGGCTGATATCGTTTCTTTGTCTTTTTTTCTTCTTTCTTTTATTCTCTCTTTTCAGAGAAAAGAAATGATCGGTTTTGTATTCATATGGAATTATCAAAGAAATTGCATAACTTTTAAAATAAAGAGAAGTGCGAAATTCACTTCTGCCAGACAAATTACTCTAGTGTAGTAACAATACATTTGTGTAGACGAGTAAGAGTTTCTAGTTAAAGGCATAGAAAATTATTGAAGCAATATCGTATATGTACGCATGACCGTCTGTCTGTCTATCTGTCTGCCTATATGTATGTATACCTGTATGTATGTATGTATGTATGTATGTATGTGTGTATGTATCGTTTGTGTGAATTAATTTTTGTAAAGTTTTTCCCCAGAGAAAAAGCGTTTGTCTTCGGTCCAGGAGAAAATCCAATTCGTCGAATTTAAACACCACAGCTCGGTATCATTCATGAAAATATCTACGTATGTTTGCATGTAAGTATATATGTATGTTTAAGCATACCTATGCATATTAGAACACGCAGGTGTGTATGTGTGTGTGCGTGTTCCAGATATTGCGTGTTGATGTAGACATGTACATACGCTCCTCAATTTTTCTCATACACTAAGCTAAACTTTTGGAACGTTTTAGAGCTTTTAACATTTCAAGTAATGGTGTGTGATTGTAATTTTCTGCTCATTGGTCTCCTTTCAGATCTGGTGACGCTAAATTTCTGAATCCATAATTATTAAAATTGATTTGGTAAGAGTGACGTGTCAGTTTATCAGTACGTGGTAGTCAGCTATAGTCACTACACCCTCCTCCTCCTCCCTCAACTAGCCCTGCAAAGATTTTAGTGTTCCAGTAAACCTTCTCGACTGATAAGCGTTTTACTTGATCATGTCACCATGGCGTTTGAACTGAAAAGGGAGTGCTTGCGCGTGTATGTAAATGTGAGTGTGTTTATGTGGTGTGAAGACGAATAGCTCTATATATGTGCGTGTATGTGTATGTATATATATACACGTCTATATATATGCATATATATATATATATATATATATATATATATATATATATATATATATATATATATATATATATATATATATATATATATAAGCAAAATAATATATTCCTCTATACACAATCATACAAAAAAATCCACCTTTTTTTGTATTTATTTTTACTCGCATATATATATATATATACATATGTATGTGTTATCCTTTCTCTCTCTCATACACTCACACGCGTGCGCACACGGCACAAACACACACGCGCGCACAGGCCCTCCACACACAGGTATTTGACAAAAAACGCTTACAAGCGAAATCAACCGGAAATAACCGAAGTCTTATTTTACGAATTGTGAGCAGACGATAGCTTTTTAAAGCTACGCCAATGTTTTAGAATCGTCTCACTTTTGCTTGATATCTATTAATCTCCGAACTCTTCGTGAATAAGACGTCTAAAGTCAACATTAAGGTGAAGTACATTTCTAAATTTTTTATTAGACCCTTCAGGGTTCACACTGTCAGTTACCATTCTCATCGCGAAGAATCCATCTGAGTTTAAGCTGGATGTGCAAGAAATAGCAGCCAAATCTTTCCTTTGAGCAGACGATAGAGTGGCACTTCAAACAATCACGTTATCAATATATTATATGAAGAAGGAATTACTGTTTTGCTGCATTTAAAATGCCTGCTTACCACATAACAACCAAATTAATATAATAGAATGCTATACCGCCAGAGCAACTCCCTCTATCTCTCTATCTACGAGATTTGGCTTTATATTCCTCTTTTCCTATGCTACGGACTTCTCCGTAATCTTCTCTTGTGTTTAAATAAAAACAGGTAATTATTAAACCAAATTTTTCCAAAATGACAAGTGAAAATCTAATCCTATAGTACGGGATAGTATTCAGATACTCCGTCTAAATTTGCTTTTCATTGAGATCTGTCTTCGTTTCTCATTCAGTATTCAATATCATATACGTGCGCGCGCGCGAGTGCGCGCGGGTGTGTCTACGTGTGTGTGTGTGTGTGTGTGAGTGCGCGCGCGCGTATAAACATATTTATGCATATATATATATTATATTACATATATATACTTATATATATATATATATATATATACATACATATATACATATACATATACTTACACACACACACACACACACACACACACACACACACACACACACACACACACGCATATATATATATATATATATATATATATATATATATATATACTAAGGGAAGTCAAAATTTATCCGCACTCTTATCAGAACAAAAAAATAAATATCGAACTTTACAAATGAGATAATCACCTTTTTTTATGAAGGCGCAGGATATCTAAGACTCTATTATCGAATGTATCATTTCTTCATTTAAACAATCAAGTGTGTGATTTGATTGAAATTTGACTACTATTTATTGTACGTCTAGGGATGTTACTAGGTACATAAATTTCAGAGAACATTGATCTCAAATTTTGGTCCAGGGCCAAGAGTTTCGGGTGGTGGGGGAGGGTGTAAGTCGATTATATTGACTCCATTATTGACCCCTGAAAGGATGAAAAATAAAGTCCACCATGACAGAATTTGAATTTGCAATTTCTATAATTGCATCTTCGATTTACTACATCAATTTATAAAGAAACAGGGGCACAATTTTCCTCAGCAAGATTTGAACATATTAGTAGCAATTGATATTTTAGAGTCTTAAAGAAGATCGAACCAAGCATTAGAGTTCTAATCTAATTTCACTCTGTGATTACTCGTTTGATACAAGCTCGAAATGGTTTGTTCATCAGATATGAAACACAGAGTATTATTCTTGAAATGCTTTATGTTTTTCTTTTCCATGTTATATTTTGCAGTTTTCGTTTTTGATAGTTTTCTGTTTTTTTAATTTTGCATTGGTTTACAAAATACTATTATGTTCAATTTCAAGAGAGAATAATTTTAGGATAGTTACTTTTAATTCTAAAGGAGTTATAATTTTATAACCAGATAAAGAAAACTATTATTGACATTCCTAGCATGCTGAGAATCCAATAAAATGAATGTTTCTATAGGACAGTACACAGATTCACAGACACAGAGAGAGACACACACACACGCAAGCTCACACTCACGTTCACACATATATATAACATATAATATGTATATATAGAGAGAGAGCGAGAAAGAGAGACATGTATATATATATATATATATATATATATATATATATATATATATATATATATATATATATATATATATATATAATATGTTATATTATATATGTGTGTGTTCGTTCGTGCGTACGTGTATGTGTGCGTGTAATACATATGTACTTGTGTATATGTATGTATTTAAAGAGAGAAAGAGAGAGAGAGAGAGAGAGAGAGAGAGAGAGAGAGAGAGAGAGAGAGAGAGAGAGAGAGAGAGAAATAGAGAGACAGACAGACAGAGATTATTCTTTGTAATAGTATTTATGCTAAATTTCAAGAACCAGAGGTTACACGTTGACAAAAATCAATAGTTTCTAAGTACAATTATAATCACAAAAGACACTCCGCCATTAGAGCTGACAAGAGTGTAGAGCGAGATCACAGATAATATGAGATGTTCACGTCACTAATGTAATTTTCACACGTGCATGCGTAAGGGGAAATAATTATTCGAAGCTGACTGCTTTGATTATCTCCCTTATTACAGTGTAGCACCAAAAATTATTTGAACTTGTTTTCGAGTCCCAAAGCAACAATATAAATCATACAAATAATTTTAGAATAAGCGACAAAGGATAAGATGAGAGAAAATACTTATTTTACTGCCCAGATGGCCATGAACAAGCTGTATGTGTAATCCTTGCAGGCTATTCTACACAGAGGAGATTGATATCATTGATATTTCTCTTGCCCTTTTATCACATATTAGAATCCATGCGTAGAAGCGAGTATGAAAGATGGTATACGGAATGAGATGCAAATATAATAGTATCTTTGGTCAAATAAGTAGCTTCATCCAGGTATGAGGAAAGATGAGGGTATGCATGGATACGTTGCATGGATACGTTACATGTCACTGATATCATTTGCTGTTGACTTCACTTTTCTGTAATGTAAATTTTGCATTTGCTCCATCGACGACTATAATTATTTGTAGTCGGAATGATACTGCATTTTATAAGCAGGTTTCTCCAGGATCCATATGAATAAAAACAGTAATGTTGTATTTCACAAAACCATGTTGTATTGCACTCGGTTTTGTTTCTAAACGAGGCAGTGTGTTGTACAAATCTGTTCTTGAAGGTATTCCTTGCTAATCCAATGCACATACATAGTATTTTGTCACAAACGACTATTGACTGCAATAGTTCATTCAAGCATCATCGTGGTTTAATATTTGCAAAACTGTATTGAATAGGCAATAGTAGCTAACATTTTAATGCATGTATGTTAAGTATTTTATAGAATCCATGTACTGATGGAAAGCGATTATCGATTACTACGGAATCGTCTGTCTCCATTGGTTTAGTTTTTATATTCATATTATAAATTGGAATGGAGCGCACAAGTTTTCGTTACGGTATCTGCTAGGTCAAATAAGGGTAGGCTCATTGTAGTTGTCATTTTCTTTAAAGTTAAAGCTTGCTAATGCATCATCATAACGTACGGCGTTTCTGTTAAGGGTGTTTTTATTTCTGAGGAAAAGTTACTAAATACATTGTTTAATATTATTAGTGATTTGTTGAATGGATTTGTTAAATGGTGAGATATACTTATAGAGATCATTTATAGAGATAATTTATTCATTAGGGGTGTGAAAAGAAGCGTCAGTTTTATGTCTATGCAGCTAACTATTTCGAGTTTGTTTCAAAAGTAATTTTCAGGTTAAGATGTGCAAATATGTTTATAGGCTCTTTCCAATATTATCTGTATCCTATCCGTTTCTGTTGTGCACTTCTCCAGATACTTGCATCAGTATAATCCTATGTTACGTCGTTAAATTCCTGATTAAGAACGAATAGGCTAATAAAACTGCAGCTTTCGACACATCGTTGCTTTTCATTGAAATATCAAAGAGTTCGTTAGCCTTTTTATTTATCAATTTTTTCACATGATAATCATAATGAATAATAATGTCTTTTTTTTTTGTTGGTATTCATAGTTATGATAATGTCGGAGCCGCTGATTGTGGCTTAATGCATGTTGAATGCAAGGGCATAAATCACGAGATCTTACAAATGTGAAGGTTTCATATTCTATAGGATCAAACTCTATGCATCTACAATTGGGCTTTTCATTTATATGCTTAAAGCATTCAATAGTGGTGCAGTTGTACATCTATTGAGGTAATTTGGAAACGGCTCTTATTTGTAGAAGGACCTCATCTTTTGATTCTTCTATTCATGATATCTATAGCAAAATTTGTGGGGCTTATTAATCTAGGGTTCATTAAACTGGGTTTTGGGTGAATTGGCCCAGTAAATTTTCAGTATCACATTTCTTTTGCGCGAGTTGAAGCATTATACAGGTTTGTTTATTTTTAGATTGAAAGTCAAGTCATTTGTCTTGTCATTAATAATACTGGATATTCTAGGACTATTCTTTCCTTTTACATTGTGATGTAACCTCTAAATAGTCTATTGTATGAACTTCACTGTCCATCGTATAAGGGCTATTGTCATGTCAGTTTTTATACAGCTGTTGGGAGCGTTTGGGAAGGTGTGTAGTAATATTGGAGCTATTTTTGAATTTAACATTTTGTGTAATTTCATATGATTTTGGAATCTGTCTAGTTCTTATATGTGTGAGAGGTTTTTACAAAATTTAAAATCAAATTGTTCTCTGTTTAGGAATTTGACGTAATCTCAAAGACAAAAGTCTTCTATTTATACTACTTACTACCTCTACTATTCTTTATTAGATGGGCCCTTCTAATATAAAGTTTCCTATTTGGAATAAGGTTGTTGTTTTTCGGGGGCGTTTGTGTTTCCAGTTTTCTTGGAGTTTTATTAATTTTCGTTCTTGGTTCGTCTTTATTGTTTAACCAATCTCCAAAGTATTGGGGACCAATTACATTTGCAGGGAAATGAATCTGTACTCAGTACAAGAAACAGGTCTAAACAACTATTGTTAATAGACTTTATGTTATGTTTATAGCCTGTATTATATAATGTCATCTTTAATTTTGGTTACGGAATGGATAACATTTGGTTTCTAAATGTACCGTTAAATCTAACAAGTAACAACATGTAAGATCCTATCAAAAGAAGCATTTAGCATTTAGTTGTAAATCCTTAAATGATCCAATGATATTTTGCTGAAACAATCCAAATGTGTTTCACACATATTACATGTCATTGTATAACGATAAACCCATCATTCCTATACGAAACACACTGAAAATTTTGAAGGTATTAAGTATAAATATATACATTAAGCATAAAATGTGAAGACATAAACACACAGCTTTCGGCAAAATTTAGACCATCTACTGCAGACTTGATAATGGAATCAGTGATTGTCATAAAACAATTGCTTTTTGAAATAAAGATTTATATATCAAAGACAAAAATACCATGATATGTAAGTAAAAGAAATCATAAACATTGCTTTTGTTTATGCCATTAACCCAATTATTAATAGATACGATGTTATTATATCATAGTAAAACGTCTGTTTGTTTAAGTTTAATTATTATCGTGTTTATGATGTTTTAACTAATTCTTTCTGTTGGATTTATTGTTGAAATAATAATAAAATTATTTTTCTTCTTAAATATAATATGAATTTTACGTAATCATTTATTTATCTATTTCTAGTTTGGAAGCTATTTGTTTCACTTTTAAAATAATAGAATTTACTCTTTGCCACAAGGCAATAATTAGAGAATTTGTTTTTTAATGTAGTGTTTTCAAAGGAAATCAATTATATTTTTGTATGCATAATTATCTTAATATCAGAATCACTGATTGGAATATAATTGTTAGCGAATGAAAACTAGTGATTTATGGAGCAAACATTTATTTATCTAAGTTTAAAATCCAATGATATCAAACGGAGTGAATATTATAGACATTCCTACACTAATGCTAATAAGCCAATTAATACCGAAATGCTATTTTATAAATTTACATGGACTGCTCAAACTACATTATTGTCTTCAACTAAGTTTGCGATACAAAGAAGTGTCTCTATTCTAGAGTTCTATTCTTAAATTTTCTAGAAATAATTTTAAATTTCACCTTTTTAATTAACTTGAAAACCAATAGGAAATGTACCTTTACCCGATTTCAGGTGGTGTTAATTTTCCTAGGTTTTAAAATCAAATCTGTGAAGCTCAAGTAAGTAGGGGTCATGTTTGTTAAAACAGACAACTTCTTATTGCATTCTTTATCCAATTTGCATTTGAATTTTAAATGTTTGGTTTTATGTACTGTTTCGTCGTTAGAATATTTATACTTTTATTTGAGAATTATAACGCAATTTGACTTGTTATACAACTGGTCTTTGTGTTTACAAAGGAAATTAATAATTCAACGCCAAGAAAGGAATGAAGTAATTATGTAAGCATTATTGAGAGAAAGGACTCATTGCAATAAAGTGGAGTATTGTATTAAAATTCATTCACAAATTGCAACGCGTTGTTTCGTATCACAGATTCTCAAGAAATAATAGAAATGAAACACATTTTTGCTATATATTTATATATCAAATAAATAATCATTGAAAGAATGATTTGTTTCAAAAGAAAAGCAAACGTTTTTTCCTTGATTTTAAGTGTTCAACATTGTATTATATGAAAATTCGTCACTTAACCATTGAATATTTAAAAATAGTTTACAGACGAATTTGATTCAGATCCTCAAAAATTGATAGTACATTGTGAGAATATTTCAACAATATTGATTCATTGAGTCCAAAATATCTCTGAACACGTATTCAGAATAGAAAGGTTCAGTGGTTTGGAAAAAAAGCACAATTACAACCAATAATGCCACACGTTTGGTGTATTGTAAATGATTTTGAACTTTAAGATATTATACATATAAAATACAAAATATGTTACTTAACTTTGTATCAGAATGTCAATATTTTTAAAAGCATATATATACTGTTTATATCTAAATGTTAAAACATTTTCAGTTAAACTGATATTAAGAATTGAACAATTAGCTGTGAATTACAACAATTTCACAAGCAAGAAAGATAAAATGAGGTTAACAATTTGAGATTTTTACTATCAATAGACTTTTATACATTTCAACTATTGTTCGAGAATCGGTGAGTTGAAAATCAGATTTGTGAATTCTATTATTTAGGCCTTACTAAGCGTATAACATATTACTCATTCCATTCAGTTCTCGTTTCCTGGTCACTAATATAGATATGCATATTTCTCCAGTATTGGTCCTGAAGCAATGGAGCCTTTTGAATTACTGAGTAAACTTACTAAATAGCGAACCAGCTCTTCGTGTATTTTTTTGACAACGGATGTTGGAATTTCTTGAGTGAAATATATGAAAAGCAAGCCTCAAATCTTGAGAAGAAATAAGATGCCGAGTATATTCTTCGTTAATGAAGTCACTGGTTTTTCTAGATTCTAGGAGTTTCTTCTTAAGATTTAACAATGCCCACTTTAAAAACAAGTCCTTGGGACCGTATCGTTGTCTAGTAACTTCAATATCGGATATTTTTATCGCAATTAGCAAGGTGAAATTTAAATTTGCAACTAAAATAATCAATTTTAAATTAAAATTCCAAGCGACATTTTGTCTCGCAGACAAATAAATAAATAACTAAATTATAAAAAATAAGAATATAAAAAATTGTATCAATTAATATTAACATTTATAACAGGTTTTCCTTTATCAGTCTTACTAATGCATAAAAAAAAAATAATAATCAAATTACATAAAATTTCATTAATTTAGAAACTAATAAAATATGCACCGTATTAATTAACAGGCTAATATATGATAGTTTTGAATGTAAAAAATTACGTAGACATTATGTAAAATCGAATGTCCACAAGCATCATTTTAATATTATTCCTCCATGTAAGGCAGCGAGCTGGCTGAATCATAAGCACGCTGGATGAAATGCTTAGCGTTATTTGGCCCGTCACTACGTTCTGAGTTCAAATTCTGCCGAGGATCACTTTGATCTTCATCCATTCGGGGTCGATAAATTAAGCACCAGTGAAACACTGGGATTGATGTAATCGACTAGTCCCCTTCCCTACACATTTCAGGCTTCGTAACTTCAGTAGAAAATATTGTTATTCCTACAGGTATGGAGGTGATCTAGCAAAATCGTTAGCACAATGTTTAGCGTTCTGAGTTCAACTGTAATTGTCTTATCCTCTTACCCAAACTTTGCTGGCTTTGTGCCAAAATTTGAAACCAAGTATTGGTGGTGGGGTTACACACACACACACACACACACACATATACGAAGGGCTTCTTTCAGTTTCCGTCTACCAAATCTACCTACAAGGCTTTCTTCAGCCAAAGACTATAGTGAAAGACACTCGCCGAAGTTGCCACGCAGTGGGACTGAACCTGGAACCATGTGGATGGGAAGCAAGCTTCTTACCTTACAGCCCACCTGGCTCCAGGTTCAGTCCCATATGTGTATGACTACTTTACTCAATGTGTCTTTTCCTTGCAAAATCACACGTTTTATTGGATTGAAATATAGCTATTATTTCTGGCAGATCAAGTTACCAACTCGAATCAGTGGCGCTGACATGTGTCCCTGTTGTTTAATGTTCTTACCATCGTTGTTGTTTATTTAGTAACTTCCCTGAAAGGAAGCAGTGGAAATTATTGTAGAACTAAAAATTTTGTATTACCATTGACAAAATACATTTAAGAGGACTTATATTTTCTGACAAGCTAGATTATTTTCGCTACCAGATAGGATATTGTTCCACACTTATGGGTAATCGAAATCTAAAAATATTTGCCATTGTTAACAGTTTGCTTTCGCATGGAAAGCCACTTCATTTTCAAAAACCGACAAGAAAGCCACATATTGCATCAAAAGAGGCTCTACAAAATATATTTTATCATACTTTACTCTGCCACCTTATAAAGCAATGGTAATGTGGCCGAGCGGTCTAAGGCAATGGTTTAAGGCATCACTTTCTTGGAGGCGTGGTTTCGAATCCCACCACTGCTAGGGGAGTTTTTTTGCAGGGTGAATATGGTAAGAAGCTTGCTTCTGAATCCGTGGTTCAGGGTTCAGTCCCACTGTGTGGAATTTTGGGTATGAGTCTTCTACTGAACCGTAGGTCTACCAAAGTGTTATTAAATGATTAGGGAGACGGAAACTGAAAATAACCCCTTCATATATATATATATATATATATATATATATTGTATAGTGATATAAACATGTATGTGTTTGTCACGCACCACCGCTTGACAACCGGTTCTGGTTTGCTTACATCTCCATAACATAGCGGCTCGGATAAAAGAGACTGATAGAATAAGTTTTATCAGGCTTTATGAAAATAAGTACAGGGGTCGATTTGTTCTACTCAACCTTTCAAGATAGTGGTCCAGCATGGCCGCTGTCTAATGACAAACAAGTAAATGTACAAAAACAACGCATTTAATAAGATGGTTCTAATTATATCATGTCTAAATAAAATACATGGGATCATATGAAACACCTTTGTTCCTATGTCTGCTGAATCAAACGAAAGGTAGAAAAAATACCTCTAAAGTGTCTCATGGAATTTATTTGCTTTTGTTTTATATCTTTTCTAAGTTGAGTATTTTCCTTTACGTTCTTTTTTAATAATTTCCGTGCGTCTGTGTCGAATATATATATAAAAAAAAAACGATATATTCAAATAGATTGCTTTCAAAAGTTGGCAGAAGGCCAGCACTTATTTTATTGGGCCCGAAAGAATGAAAGGCAAAGTTGACCTCGGAGGATTTTGAATTCAGAACATAGACTGACGAAATGCCGCTAAGTATTTTACTCAGCATTCTGCCAGCTCGCTGCCTTTGTATATTTAAATATATTATTGACACAAAATTACGAGATATGCATTACAGACAATTTGTGTGGATTCCGTTTCTCTCTACATTGTGAATGGAGTAGGAATAACAGTAAAAAAAAACTTTTTTCTCGAATTTATAATTAAATGGCCTAGAAAAACATTCAATAAAATTTTAGCAACAATCATCTTAGTCGAATGTGCGCGCTCTGTTGTTTCATATATCGTATATACATGTATATATATATATATATATATATATATATATATATATATATATATATATATATATATATGTATGTATGTATATATATACACACACTTACACACTCAGACGTATATACATATTTATGTATATAATTGAAAAAAAATTGGCATCAACTTGAAGGAGTACGGTTGGACATTTATTTTTCGATCACTACAATTGTTTCTACGCAACGTAATTCTGTAGGCGTGCAGGTACTTGATTATACAACCGCTTCCCTGCATTATGAGAGCTAGTACTGTTTCCTCGAGCGATATGTAGATATTATCTCTGGAAGTTCAAATTCTCAGCTTCGTAGCCTGAATTTAGCAGTTGTCACTGCCTTTATCAGGGCGTGATACGTATATACTTACATACATACATACATACATACATACATACATACATACATACATACATACACACACACACACACACACACACATATATATGTCATTGTTCATGGGTATATGTGTCATTCATATTGATGAATATATAAATCTTGGAATAACTTTAGAATATGTTGATAAAAGAGTGTAATACTGTTACAACCTCTGTAATATATCAGTCTAACTTTGTTCAGAGTCCACAAATTAACTAATTAACAAAAGAAATTTGCTTTTGAACTGGCAAGAATTTAGACCGTTTTTTTAACTGTAAATTCAGAACATATTCCAAGGTTTTGTGCAAACTTGTTGGTACAACAGACTAAATGAAGTAGAAGAGAGCATTGTTTTGGGAGGTGAAAAGCGAACGACACTCCGTCGAGAATTGAAATCCATTATGTACTAGTCTTAGGCAGTTAGTTGGCACAAACTCGCTCTTTGGAACATGTTCTTTAGTTCGTTTCGACAGACGTATACAGATATCAATAGATGTTTTAGTAAGTCTTCGGAATTCAAAACTTTAAACACATGAGATTTCGTTTGTGGAAAAAAACTCTTGCTTGTCCTTCACTGGCAACAAATATAACGCTTCTATTATATGAAGAGGTTTTGTTTGAGGAATTATTATTAAACAGCGAGTGTTATTCAAACCAGTTCAGCTATTAAAAGAAGAAAGTTGTAAAAATGTAAATAAACAACCGTTATACAACCATCACACCCGCCACTGTCACTGCGTAGCTATATCTTTCTACTTTCCAATTTATATTTCACCCTCCCTTAGATATGTGTCTCTTACTTCGTGTGTGTCGATATCTCCCCTACCTCTGTCTCATCTACTGTTTGATATCCATATTGTTCTCTTGCGAAGTATCTACCTTGCTTTTGTGTTGTCCTAATGTAAGAGATAAAAGTTTTTAAAACGTTTGAGCATTGCGTGAGATGAATTGTTCAAAATATGTACGGTGATGTCAATGAATGAAAGACCATGATAAAGATATGATCGTTACCTTATAAAGGTTATTGTTTGGTCTGAGTTATCTTGCCGATAACAAAAATTCTTTTCGGACTATTTGCCTATTGTTTTCCTCCAGACTGGTAAGAGAGGATTTATCCCTAAATATAAAATTATTAAACAAAATACGTAAGATAATACTATTTTTTCCCCTATTTTCTATTTGCTGATTCCAACTTACATACATCGATTAACCTGTCTCTCCATTTACTCAAATAATTTACAAATAATATGCTATCTCATTTTTTTAAGTGGCAGAATCGTTAGCACATCGGAAAAAATGCCGCCGATGTCGACTTTGCCTTTCACCCTTTCAAGATCGATAAAATAAATACCAGTTGAGAGCTGGGGGTCGATATACTCCACTAGTCTTTTTCCCAGGAACTGCTGGCCTTGTGCCAAAATTTGAAACCAATATGTTATCTCATTTTCGCATATTACTTACCTTGAAGCAAATAAGAGTACTCATTCTGTCTCCCTCTCTGTCGCTTATATATTTATGATTTTTATATGCATGTATCGAGATCCATATATCGAACCCATATATCCTTTAAACATGACAAGTGTTGTAACATTGCACTTTGAATTTATTATTCATGCCAGAAACGTATTTCTTACCAGCGACAATTGAATACTGTTAACGTCATAAGAATTCATAAAATTGAGAGAATATGAAATAATATTTTCTTGAACGGTGCATCTGGAAGCAGATAAAGCTATAAGTAATAGCGTATAAATAATACACCTTTTGGATAGAAAAAGGCAAAGGGTGTCCGTGGAAGTCAAATCCACATTACCTGCATACATGAATGATCTTGATTTTAAATGTGGAATGGAAGGTTTGCTTTGGTCCAGTGGCAAAACGCTTGTCATGTTTAGAGGAGGTGTGGGTTTTAATCTTATGAGCAGTCTTTGATTGTTCTGTCAAAAGGTTCTTCTTTTATGTAGACAAGTTAACAATTGTTGTCGACACAAAGCCAAACAGTCACACTCACTCACTTACACACACAACCATACGTGTACATATGTATGCATGTTTTACCTTTGAGTTTTATTTAAGTTCTTCTTGAGAGAGTTCAAACAGGGCGCCAAATTAGAGACAAAGCTTTTGGGGGTAAAGAGAGTTCCTAGTGTTTGTAAATAGGTGGTTGATTTGGTGTGTTGGTTGAACTGTCGCTGCATCCACCCAAGTGTGTGCATCTATTCACATATGACTTTCGGATGAAGAATTTTGGGAGTATCTTACAAATCCTCACTGTGCCACTAATAGTTTTGAGTTGGAGAATCTGTGTCAGATTCTTTTGCTCTTTCTTCGTGACACCGAGTATTCCAAGGTTTTTGTG
Organism: Octopus bimaculoides; assembly: GCF_046866305.1. NCBI lineage: Eukaryota > Metazoa > Mollusca > Cephalopoda > Octopoda > Octopodidae > Octopus > Octopus bimaculoides. The sequence continues at coordinate 33,038,115 of NC_142947.1, read as the reverse complement.
CAAACTTGTTGGTACATAACCTAATGCTCCAATGATGGTGGGTACAAATGAGAATGTATGTGCGCATGCATTTATGCATGTTATGTATATATGTATGTATGTATGTCGGTTTCCATGTACCAAATTCATTCACAAGCATTTAATCGGCCAAAAGTATAGAAGACACATGCGCAAGGTGCCATGCAGTGGGACTTGACCTAAAATCATGCTTATAATAACCTTACCACTCTAGGCATAAGGGCTGAAATTTTGGGGAGGGGACTAGACCATTACATCAACCCCAGCACTTCACTG
>NC_142947.1:33022821-33032821 GCF_046866305.1 Octopus bimaculoides | reverse complement strand
TCTTTGACGTTTCGAGCTACGCTCTTCAACAGAAAGAATACGGAGACAAGGAGAAAAACACGGAGAAAAAAATTGATATATATATATATATATATATATACAAGAGTTAAATAATGGGATATTTACTCCATTCCTTAACTCTTGTATTCTTATTAGCTCACCCGGCAACCCCGGTCGCCTACTGTGAAATATAACAGGAACTTATTCAGTTTATCGTACTTCGATACGAAAGAATCCACAACAACCCGTCTCAATAAACCTTTCATCTTAATTGTCCCTACAAGTTGTTTTTTTTAATATATATATTTACTACGGATTGTTTGAAGCTAACTTCTTACTTATACCTCGATCCCTGGATCTTATATTTATATATGTATATACGTGTTTGTGTGTGTGTGTGTATGTATGTGTGTGCTTGTGTGTGCGTGTTTGTATTTGACAACCAGTCTTGGTTTGTTTACATTTCTGTAGCCTAGGGTTTCCGTGAGACGAGAGCTATTGAATTAGTATCAGGCTTTAAAAAAAAGCACTGGGGCCGAATCAATTGTCTAATAGTGCCCAAGTATGACTGCAGTCTATTGACAGAAACAGATTATACATGTGTGTGTGTGTGTGTGTGTGTGTGTGTGTGTGTGTGTGTGTGTGCGTGTGTATGTGTGCGTGTGCGGGTGTTTGTGTTCAGATATCCATACATACAAAGACCCAAAAATCAATGGTGGAGTACTTGGGAAGCCAAACAATCGAAAATTAAATAGCTTTGCATCACCAATTATACAAAGTCGTGATTCCTCGTCGAAACACAAACCTTCACCTCACACACACACTTACCTACTTTGAGATTGTTAATCCCAAATCGTTTTGAATTCACTGTTGTTTTTTTTATAATTTAACATTTAACGTTATGCAAATATAAAACTAAGTAACACAATTAAGTTTGACAACCACTTCGTATTTCGTAAGGTTTCAACACGAAATATTTAAAATTATCCTAAAATCAAGGAACATGTTCTTGTGTTAATATAATTATGGCAACAATGTAAATATCAACAAAGCCATATTGGTACTTAACGACTACGAATAACGGGAAACAATGTAGTGATTCTCGAAAACGTTTTCTTAATGCAAAATTACATGTATACGTTAAACAATAACAGTTTGAACGATGAATATCACACAATTATTGTTTAAGTTACTAATTATGTGGATATTCATTTTTAATGTGATGTGACGTCATTCAACACTTGTTTCACGTGTTTCATTTAGTTTATTCAGCAATATAATATTGTTTGCTGTGACAATTGTCAATCTGTTCAAGTAGCTTATTGATATGAAAACCGGTTGCGGAGAAGATGCTGTCTGTTTAGAATGGTATGGAAGACAGAAAATCAACTTTTCTGACAACTCTAGAAATAGCAGTAGGATATATCTCACTCCATTCTGATCACACCTCTACCTTGTATCTACATAATCTGATCAGTGAACAGTTATAAAAATCCGAAAAATATTTTTTCTTAGTTTAATATGTAAAACTGGCTGAGACTCTTCTACTTCTTTATGCCCCAAATGATGTCAACATTTCAATCTGGAATTGTACTTCTTTGGTATTTTGCTTTTGTTCATTATTCATCAATGAAAGACATTTATAAACATGATCTAACAAGACAGCCAGTATTGGTAGAGATATTTCTGTTGCTTGAAAATTTTTATTCAATCCTTTTATTCTTCCTATTCTTATAATTCTTTTTCCGCCACTGAACTGTAGCTATGCTACGAAATCGCATTGAGGGGTTTTACTCAAACAAATCGAACCAGTGTTTACGTTTTCCTTACGTTTCACACTCCTCTCTGTAGTTTTGCCATACCGCTAAGTTACGAGAGCACGAGAGCACAAATAAGCCCACACCGGTAGTAGAGTGGTGAGATTGAGTGAGATACACACATACAAAGACACACGGTAATATGTATATATATATATATATATATATATATATATATATATATATATATATATATATATATATATATATATATATATATATATATATATATATATATATATATATATATATATATATATTTCTTATAAACATTTCTTATATATATATATCTTAGGCCGCTGGTATTTATTGAGTGTTAAACCTTTTCGGTATGCAAATTAGGGGCTCCTTCATAGAGTAACTGCTGCATTTGTTGGGTATATATGCAGTGGTTTTGGTGGCTGTTTCTCAGGAGACTGTCAGAATGATGTAGACGCCTCTGATGAGAGCCCAGTAATCGAAAATGTACATATATATATATATATATATGTACATGCAAGGGTTAAGGAATGGAGTAGATAACATCAGGGCTACATATGTTTCATAGGGAGCGGAGCCTCAGAAATAGTAAACATCAAAACAAGGTGTATACCGCAGATTACTCTTCAGGCCAACGATATCTTGATTAAATTAAAGTTTATATTGTCGCAAGGAATTACATGTTAACACATGTAATCAGAATGTGTAGGGAACACAGTGAGAGAGGAGAATATAAATGTAGGGAGAAATAAGGATTAAAACAAGGAAAAAAGAAAAATATAAGGGTGAGAGAGGAATGAGGAATTTAAGCAAGGTCATTTGACCAGTTGTATTCAATGGGTCTATTTTGATCAAATCACAGAAATTAGCGTGGGGAGTGGTAATAGAAAAAAATATAATATGGAGGGAAGAGGGTTTTTGGTCAAGAATGTTTTGGGTCGAAGTGAGAAAATATATATATGTGCATGAAGAAAGCAAGAGAGAATGTATGTATATATATATATATATATATCAGATCCAGGGATTGGGGTGTAGGAAGAAAGTTAGCTCCAAGCATTCCGTAGTAAATATTAAAAAAAAACAACTTTCAGGGACAATAGTGGTTTATTAAGAAGGTATGTTGGGCTTTTATTTTTGTATCAAAGTACGATAAACTGAAAAAAATTCTTTTTATATTTCACGGTAGGCGACCGGGATTTGCCGGCTGTGTGAATAAGTATATAAGAGTTAAGGCGAGGAGTAGATATGATTCGGGCTACATTTGTTTGATAGCGAGCGGTACCTCGGACGTGGTAAATATCCAAGCGGGGTGCATACGGCAGGCTACTCTTCAGGGCAAGGATATCTTGATTAAATGAAAGTTTATATTGCCGTAAGGAGATACATGTTAACCTATGGAAGATTCAAACAGAATGTGTAGAGTGCATGGTAGGAGAGAATAATATAAATGCAGGGAGAAATAAGTATTAAAAGATGGAAAAAAGAAAATATAAAGGAGTGAGATAATATAATGTGAAGTGAAGAGGGTGGCGAAATGTTTTTGCTCAAGGTGAGAAAATATATATATGCATGACAAAAGCAAGGAAGAATGGGACAGAATCGTGGCGGCTACTACTGGTTTTCAATTGAGGAATGAGTATTGTGTGCGGTGAGCGTGTTTACAGTATGAAGTAGTAGAGGCGTATGTTGGTGTATGTATTTGTAAGTTTAAAAAGGGAGGGAGTAAGAGGGGAGGCAGGTCTCTTGCTTCGAATAATTTATTTTTATGATATAAAAATGCTGAAATGTTTTTTAAAAAACATAACAATACAAATAAATTAGTTATAAGCTGTAAAGCTTTAAAAAATGTGTGAAAATCCTACATATATATTTCAGTACTATCCCCTAGTTCAAGATAAATTCTAAGTATTTGTTTAAATGCTATGAATGGTATGCGTTTATAGAACTTTGGTTACCATCCTTCAAAGGAAAAATGTTAACTTAAGATCTATAAGGGCATAATAACCCTGAAGAGGTACTGACCCATATAGTTTTTAAAACTGTTACCATTCATACCATTTAAACAAATGCTTAGAATTCCTCTTCAACTAGGGGATAGTACTGAAACATATATGTAAGATTTTCACACTTTTATTTAGCTTTACAGCTTATAATAAATTTATTTGTATTGTTATGCTTTTTTCAGAAAACTTTTCAACATTTTAATATCGTACAAATAAATTATTCATACATTGACTTTTTCTTGTATATGTATGTATGTATGTATGTATGTATGTATGTATGCATGTACGTTATGAAAGTGAATTATTCATACATTCACTTTTTCTTATATATATGTATATATGTATGTATATATGTATGTATGTATGCATGCATGCATATTTTTATATATATACACGGTTTCCTTCTCGGAATTTTTACATAAGCATTGTTCAATTCGGTGCTATAGTAGAAGACACTCTTCTAAGTTGGAAAATGTGCTTCTTCCCCACCCAGCCATGGCGCCATCTGTGTGTCAAAAGTTTAATTTAATTGTTATACCAGTTTTCAGGCAGTTATTCCATAGTGCAATAAATGAATAAATAAATAAACAATTGAATAAATGTATAACTCAATGTACCGACCATATTTTGGTCGTCTTCTCCGAACACATTTCATAAATTACTGTTTTCCATCTCTTGTCTTAAAGAATATATAAGAATCAGTATGCAGCCGCTAGATCGTACGATCTATTGAGATCAACAAATGATCACAGCATAAATTCACTCATGAGGCAGTTCATCAATGAAAAGCTGCCTTTTTATTTCTGCAATCAGAGCTGAGTACTCATAAGGAGTAACAAACTGAAGAATTTTGCTACAATAACGAGCACTTCAGTAACTAAAAGCAGTCACGAACTACCGATGTTATTTTACAGATCAAACTCTATAACATTATTTCAAGTCTGTGACTAGTTTTTCTCCAATTTGGCGCTCTCCTATAGAAATTGATATCACTCTTTTTCTCTACTTTCATTTTCCTATAATCGGTAATATGAAGCTTTGTTATAATAATATAATTATTACTTGAATCTAAAGTGTATTTGTCCGCTGTATTTACAGTAAAAGCTACAGAATATAACAGCTTTTATTTGCATATTTCGTTACAATGTACATTCGAATTGTATTCTCACCGATTACTTTATACTTTGGAGCCACTATTGCCATATTGTTTCAAAATCCGCCACTCTATAGAACACCAAAAGCTAAGTACTCTGGGATTATCGTAAAATAGTTCTACTGTATAATTTTCTCACTTCTGCTGAAGATATTGTTTTCAGATTTCCATTAAAGTTGCCAGTGATCATTATTTTACTGAGCAACTAGCATTGTTTTTGCATAGACATTCAACCTTTTAACTGCGAAATTAAATTTCATAGTTATTCCAATAATGGTGTGAAATATCTACAAAAAATATATATATATACAGTTGTTATTTTCTGCAAGTCATATTGCCTCAATAAATTTTATATATCACAACAGTAGATTTCGAACTTGACATTCCTCAACAAGAGACAGATCGGTAGCTAAACTGCTTTCCGCAGTTTATGCTAATTAAATTACGAATGGATTTATCTGCTTAGAAAAAATAATAAGGTTCTCAGATATCTGGATGGTTGTACATTTACAGATTTTTATTAATATGTCACATGTTTTATAAATATTAGCGCTTGCACCTATTCTTGAAGGTTCTTCAAATATGATTTCACTTCAGAGGATCTGTCTCTTTTTATAGTATTATTGAATGTGTAATAGTGGATATATAGGATAGTAGATATATAGGATAGTAAAAGAGGGTGAGGAATGGGGAGAAAAGTGAGAGAGAGAGTGTGTGTGTGTTTGTGCATGTGAGTGTTTTTGTGTTGGTGTGTGTGCGTGCGTGTGTGTGTGTGTGTGTGTGCCTGTGTATCTGAAAAGAGTGTCAATGGGAAAGAGAAGGAAAGGTGAAAGTAGAAAGAAGAAAATTGTGTTTACAGCTGGTCTGTTCTTTCAAGGACAAGTTTATTCTTAGCCTTTAAAAATGGCAAAACCAGGTGGCATTGTTTGGAAGAAAGTTGTTTTTCAAAGAGTTGCCATCATTGTCCAGTGGGAGAGAGTGTGGGTGTGTTTTTGTGAGTGTGTGTGCGTGGGCGCGCGTGCGAGTGTGTGTGTGTGTGTGTGTGTGCGCCTGTGTATCTGAAAGGAGTGTGAATGGAAAAGAGAAGGAAAGAAAGAAGGAAGAAAGGAAGAAGAAGGAATTGTGTTTACATCTATACGGCTGGTTAGTTAAAAAAAAGGTAGGAGACAAATATGAAAACCAAATTAACTGGGTTCAATTCTAGTTGGCACAAAAAGTCCCACTATCTGGGTTTCTTGCTGTTTTTAGACTCTGTTGTTCCAAAGTTGAATAACGATTAAGAATAATGATATATTGTGATGAATCAATGAATGAGGTTTCTAAATATTGGTAAGTTCATTTTGTCATAGGCATGGATCAAAAATAAATATAAAATATACCATTTCTGTAGACATTTACCAATATAAATTGGCAAATGGTGCCATTGTTTTAGATACTCAAATAACAAGTTTTAAAACAGCTTTAGATTCACTTTTAGGATCAAATTCGTTATGGAATAAAAATATAAGTACCCATAGCCGTGCCCTTATCTGTCGGTATGACTTGTTGTTAAATGAGAATGTGTTCTCTTCAAGTATTAATTGGGTGGCTTTGGTGATGAAGTCTGTTTTGAAATGTTTATCTATGAGTTCGCTGTATTTTTCTACCCAGTATTTTATCGCTTATACTTAGTTTGATACTTTAATAAGTTTCGGCCAGTATTGGCCCAGGCCAGGTCTGTCCTAATAGCACCACCTGGCAAAGTCATTCAAATCGGGAATCGGACAACAGGGCCCATTCGAGGAGAGAGTTATTGTTTGCGGAGTCATATCCGGATGTAGGAGGTTTATCCGGGATTTTTTGAAGGAATTTGTCCAAAGACTTCTAGAACTTTATGGGGTCTGTTTCTGCTTTAATGTGTTTTGGTGTAATGCTAAAAAGAGTGGGGCTAATTGAGGTTAAATAATTGTGCCGTGTTGATGTTATGTGATGCGGGTATGATTTATGTTGTGGGCGGATAGCACGGGGTCCAAATGTTGGGTGTATCTTAAAGGTGATGCCAACATCATTTGAGCAATGCTGATGGAATATTTTCCACATCATGCAGATGATGTAGCGCTCACGGTGGCGTTGGATGGAATAAAACTTGAGCTTTTATAGTCGACCCCAATAGTCAAGGCCTGTCATGCCATCTATACTTTTTGTAATTGACTTTTGAGGGGCTTCAATATTCATGCTACTTTGTTTCGTGCGGGGAGACCACAGTGGACGACAGTATTCAAGGTGGTATTTTTGGTTTGGGCTATGTATCCCTCTCGACACCCTGATCAAGTTAATACATATATTAGGTGTTCCGAAGCACATATAAAGTTGTTTTTCACTGTTAAACGTTGATCCTGTTTGAAAGAGAACTCCGATCCGTCATTTAGGTTGACACATGTACCACAGTTAGGTCTTCTGCATATTTTTATTTACGTCTTCAGTGTTGTTTTAGGAGACTTTTCCTAGATTTGGATTGCCTATTGCTCTTTAAGATGGTGTGCGTTTGGAGGATTAAATTCACTCTGTGGTCCCTTTTTAATAGGGGAATGTTCCGGAGGATGGTGCCGAAAACTTCATTGTTAAGGAGGTTGTGTGTGGAGATGTATGGTAGGAGTTTTGGTCGTAAATCCTTCTTTAGTTTGGGATAGCTGAGTTCGTGGATGTTGAGTTGTAGGGCACGTTGAAGGCCAAATTTAATCAGTCGTGGTGGTTAGTTCCTGGTAATGAGTGTCTACTTCAGTTCATGTAGTCGTGTATCCCTGGTGCCTGTGTTATAAACTATAGTACAAATACGTTTTGCTAGGTTGAAGGAGATATTCATTCTAGTGTGTTTGGGGTGGCATGAGTTGAACGGTAGATATTGCTTGGAGTCCGTGGGTATATAGTATATATATTTTTCTATTTGTTGTTGTATTTCTTAATGAGGATGTCGAGGAATCGTAAATTGAATGTTTATGCAAAAGAATGAAACAGTCATTCAGATACCTCTTCCAGTTATTTTCTATGTAGAGGGAGAATGGGATGCCGTATTTTCCCAATACCTTATGATAAAGACTGATTTTTAGACATCCCATGACTAGGTTAGTAAAAGAAGGGGGCCATTCTCGTACACATCGCAGTGCCCGATTTTTGTCGATGGAAGTTGTCTTTGAAGAGAAAGAAGTTATTCTCCAAGGTGAATTTTAGCCCTTCGATTACGTATTCCTTTTGATGTGATGTAGGAGTTCATTGGAGTAATTCTCTGGCCAGAATTGGATTGCTTCTATTCCGAGGCTGTGGGGGATATTAGAATAGAGGTTGACTACATCGAAGGATACTAGTAAGGTGTTTTTGTTTATTGTTTTCGTGAGGTGATTGAACATATCTAGGTCGTCCCGTATGTAGCTTTTGATATGTTTGAGGAATGGTTTTAAGAGGGTAACTGAAAAGTTACTAGGGCGGTGAGTTTCGCATGCGGGGCCTGCTAATATAGGTCTTAATTTGAGATCATTAGGAGTAGGGACCTGTGGCTATCCTGCATGCATTATCTATTTTCTCGCTTTGGTATATCTTAGGAATACCGTAGAATTGATTGGATTTACTTTTGAAGTTAGTCATATAATCGTATTCCTTGTCCGTGAGACCTTCTCTGTATAGGTTTCACATAGCCTTTAGGTTTCTCATTATTTTTCGCGAACTGTAGTGTTGGGCTTTTCATAATATGTTGTGTCTTCTAATATGGATAGTACTAGAGTTATATAGTATACTGTGTCCATTAAGACAACTGCACTCCTTTTATCAGACTCTTTGTTTGTTTTCTTTTATCATCTTTTAATTTGTTCAACTCAGCACATTCTTTTTTGCTGAAGTTTGGTTTGTGTTTTTGTTTGTGTATACGTTGATATGGATAATAAATGATGGATTCACAGAAATGGTCAACAATTTTGTTCTTAGCTTTCGAAGGGATGTATTTAATTCTATTTCGGACTAACGATTCGTCCTCGTTGTATTTCTCGTAATTTTCTACAGAATTCCGCAATGTCTTTTCTCATTTCGTTGTAGTTGAGGCGTTGGGGGTGGGAGTAAACTATAGCTCTTTGGAGAATATAATGATTTGGTTTGCTGTTAGTTCTTTGTGAATTAGATTGATGATTGATATCACTTTTGGCTCCTCCTGTCTGTCTGGTTCTATCTTGTATCTCTGTGTTTGCGTATTGGGTCTAAAAACTGATTGAGGTCATTGGGACGGTAGCTGTTATGTAGTTGCTCCCTGTTGTTGTGGAGTGCCTTGTCGTTGTGATCTATGGTGCGGGTTCTTGGAAGGGTATTGAAAAGTGTATTCCTATATCCCATGTTTGGATGTGGTGTTTTAGGGCGACGTCATTGGTAATTATTACGTGTAGTACGGGTGTGTTGTGCATGGTTGTTAAGTGGATTGCTGGAACGAAAATTTTGTTGGTAACTCCTTATGGGAGGGAGGTTGTAATGTCTATCCTCCGGGTAGTGATTTTTCATTTCTCTGTTTTATTTTGAGGCGCTCCCAACGTGGTTTCGCAGGTGGGTTACGTCTAGTATTCTTTTTTTTGGTACTACAATGATTTCAAACTTAAAAATTAGTGAAATGTGAAATTGACAGGATAAAATTAGGGAAATAGGCTTTATATATTTATAAGAAAGATCATAATAAATTATGAAGTAACTATCAATTATTTAACAGCTTTTTTTTAATAATTCATAATCATTAAAAAATTCATAAATAAAATTGAAGCTATGAAATAGTGAAATATAAAAGAATTTTGAGTACCTACCTTGGTATATAGCATCAATATTTACTTTTGAAATAATAGGAGCAATAATGAGATTTAAATAGATAAAGGAGGCCAAATATTGGGAACAATACATCAGTCAGTTCTCTCAACGTATAAAACCTATCAAATACCGAGCAAGATTTAGAAGCGAAGAAAATATTGGCTTCACATGGATCATATTCCATTAAGTTATATTCTATCCAGGAATTATCAAACAGAAATACTTTTATGCTCTTGTGT
>NC_142947.1:33005321-33012821 GCF_046866305.1 Octopus bimaculoides | reverse complement strand
ACCAAATCCACTCACAAGTCTTTGGACGGCCCGATGTAGAAGACACTTGTACAAAGTGCCACGCAGAAATGTAGAAATATAAGAAAAATATAAATATGAGCATGAAAACGAAATCTATCGTGGTAGAATTTGAGGAAATCAGAATGCAAAAAGTTCATAGAGAAAACCTTTTGACAAGCCTTGTACGATACAATTTTTACCACAGCAAAATGCTTCCACGTTCTTATTAACAACAGCAAACACAACAACAGCAAGAACACCATCATCAACAACAATGATAATAATAACGATAATGATGATGATGATGATGATGATGATGATGATGATGATGATAATAATAATAATAATAATAATAATAATAATAATAATAATAATAATAATAATAATAATAACAGTAGCAAATGGAATATCATTGAAGTTCTTGATATTTCAAGATTGAATCCTTAACAAGTAGCAGATGTTAACTGAATAGCCGAGAAAAATAATGAAAAACTAACAAACCAATTCAATTCGTGTTAGTTGAAATTTTACCATGTATAACTTAATTCATTTAAAACAACTGAAACACACCAGAAAAAACAAACAAACAAACAAAACATATCAACATCGTCACCACCACCACCATCATCACCATCATTATCATCAGCTGTATAATAATTATTATTATTGGTAGTGGTAGTGGTAGTGGTGGTGTTAGATTATATAAATATTAATAATAAATTATATTATATTTTCGATTTGGTTTTCACAAAATCTTTTACAATATTCATGTATTTATATATTTAGTTGTTTATTTTTTTATTTATTTATTCATTTATTTATGTATTTATTTATTCCTTTATTTCACTTTCGAAATTGTTCGCGCATTTTTGAAATTCAAATGAAGACAATTGAAGGACAGAATGAATTTGATGCAACTGAAGGAACAAATTAACGAAAACCAAAGATTAAGACACGAATACCACGCGGAGCAGTTAGAACGAAGATCAACACCACCACCACCACCACCACCACCACCACCACCACCACCACCACGACCGACGACAACAACAACAACAGCAATAACAGCAGCAATTACAACAACAACGAAATCAACGGCAGCACCAAAATTAAGATAAAGGAATGGTGGAATGATAACAAGAGCAACAAAAACTTTCACTATTTGACATTTCCAATGTCAAGTTGATGTCAAATTGAACAGAAATACTTGGATTCGCTGGGTTTTGTAAGAATTTTTGAGTCTTGAGATCTGAATCAATGTGATCGCTATTATCCTCATCATCATCATTATTATTATTATTATTATTATTATTATTATTATTATTATTATTATTATTATTATTATCATTATTATTGCTGTTGTTGTTGTTGTCGTCGTCATCATCATCATCATCACCCTCTAACAACAATGCCACCACTACTACCATGACCATCACCATAGCAGCAGCAGCTCAATCATTAAAATCCCGTCCTCCTCTTCCTCCTCCTCCGCCTCCTCCTCCGCCTCCTCCTCCTCCTCCTCCTCATCATCATCGTGACCATCATCATCATCGTGACCATCACCATCACCACCATCAATGTATTTGTTGTCGTTGTTATCGTCCTCGTTGTCATCTTCACCTGTCTCACCCTCCTCTCCATCAACCCCCATCACAATCACCACAGTCATAACTGTTATTCTGGATCGATGTTACCTTTAACATCGATATAGTTGCCTTTATAATACCCAACCTCATCATCATTAACGTTATCATTTTCAACCGCATTATCATCCTCCAAACTGGGAGAAGTGTTAGCGTCTGACGAAATGCTTTGCAGTATTTATCACGGCACTTTGCAGCCTGATTTCAGATCGCTTCGTGGTGATATCCAGCGGCAGTACTTTGGTGGTAAACTTTATGTATCGTCCTTCTGTGGTTACTAATTATGATGTGTGTCTAGAGTGGTCGGCTGACAGACTCGGAGGAGCAGATTTTGTGCAGTATTTATTCCTATTCTTAACCTTCTCAGATCGAATCCCGCCTTGAACTACACGAACGGTAGACTAGGTTTAATTCCGTCATCATCTCCTAGGAGAGGACGGTGTTAAACCGAGACCATTCTACTACAAGCATTCGACCCAGGTTATCTACATTCCTGCTTCCCTACCACCAGTCTGGAAGGACTGAAAGGGCTCATGAGCCCCGCAATTTCAAGTGACTAAGCAATAAAAAAAAAAGGATTCATGACCATCATAATCATTGAAACAATTGATGTTAGGTTCAGATCTCTCTGACGTCGACAAATTTTCTCTCAAGGTTATGAAACAGTTGATCAAATGCTGTACATCATTCAAGAACTGGGACCAATTTAATCGCCGGATCCTTTTCGCAAAATATGTTGCCTTGTCCTGATATCAGAGAACTTGGTTGTGCATTCAGATGAAATAACTTTAAACGAAATTATTAAATGCTATGCAAAAGCGTTATCTCCCTTGAATGACAGTTATCACACCTAAGATGTTTTATATCAGAAATGCTCCTTAATGTCTACTTCACAAAGCATTGGCAAGAACGATCTCTGTATATTCCCGTTGTTGTTTGTTTGCTACAGATATATCAGAGATTTCAACAGAACTTAAATAAGGTGAGTCAATGTGGTAAGTCGCTCTGGTCGTGACCTTCTTCTCTTGTCTTGCTTATTCAGGCAGTCTGTATCTAGAACTATATTATCCAAATTATCATAAACAACTACATCAACAATCATAAGATGCAATGCGTAAATCTCTAGAGGCTTGTATAATGTGCGAGAGATATCACCTCCATTTCTTTCATGTCATACCCTGACTTAATGCGGAGAAAAGAAAATGAGATAATATAGTTCTAGATACGCTATTTATCAATCAAAAGACTAGATAATCACATCTGGGATGCTTTGTTCAGAGTTTTGTCGAATCTGCGCCCAAACTGGAGCTAAATGAAAAATGAAATTATCAGTAACAAAGTCATGGATGAGTGCCAGCGTATTCTTAGATACTTCTAGATATAGAATGTCTGATATGAAAATGGGATGGTTAATGCTTGGATCTTACTCTTGGATTAATCTAGGTATTAAGGCAATAACAACAAATACAAGCCAGAATTGCGGTGCACTCATGTAATCTGAATGACCAATTCTACTTTTCACAAGTTTGCCTCAAATTTAAGTAGGCTTCCGTTTCCTATAATACAAACCAAGAAAGAGAAGAACCCATTAGGTAATGTAGCCTTAGACAGTCCATGTTTAAAATATACACCAAACAACTGTCTGTCTTACAAAGAGATTCTGTGGACTTTCAGCATTATTTGTAGCCTTCTCGCTGAGGCAGGGCATTGTTCTCATCCTGGCAGTGGGTTTCTTTCACAAATTACAATCTGTATAGCTAGGGAAACGCTCAAGACATCTTCATAAAGTTTCCTCAAAGCGACCATTCACACTTTCACGTTGTGATTGTTGTGGTGGGTAGTGGCTGTTGTGGTCGTAGTGCTGAGAGATAACAAATTCTAGCACAGAGTAAGTAATTCGGGGAAGAAGCTAAGTCGATTACATCGATTCCAGAGTTCAATTAGGTACGTATTTTTTTTTATCCCAAGGGTCTGAAAGGCAAATCGACCGAGGCAGAACTCGAAATCAGGACGTAAAGACGAAATGATGCTGTCAAGCATTTTACCCGGCGTGCTAATCATTCTACCAGCTGAGGGATGATATTGGTTTCAAATTTTGGCACGAGGCCAGCAAATTCGGCGTAGTGAAACTCGATTACTTCGGCTCCAACAATCAACTGCTTCGTACTTTATCGACCCCGAAGGGATGGAAGGCAAACTCAACTTCGTCAGAACTTGAACGTGAAAATGGACGAAATGCTGCTATGCATTTTGGCCGGTATGCTAATGTTTCTTTTTTTTTATTGGCCACAAGGGGCTAAACATGGGGTGGGGGCAAACAAGGACAGACAAAGTGATTAAGTCGATTACATCGACCCCAGTGTGTAACTGGTACTTATTTAATCGACCCCGAAAGGATGAAAGGCAAAGTCGACCTCGGCGGAATTTGAACTCAGAACGTAGCGGCGGACGAAATACTGCTAAGCATTTCACCCGGCGTGCTAACGTTTCGGCCAGCTTGCCGCGTTGCTGAGGAGTAATAATATTTAGATATTTTAGTAACAAATTTACTCCAAGCTTACTCAGTTCCACGCAAGCCAGATATACCAATCCCACCTCATATGAGCTCAGCACTGTCATCAATGATAATGTTAATTCTATATTGCTTGTGTCAGCTGGTAGAATAGTTTGGATGTCAGAATAAATCCTTACAGTTTTTAGGGCGGGGGTTACGTTCTGAGTTCAAATCCTCCCGTGGTAAATTTTATCTCTCACCCTTTCAGGGTCGATATAATGCATGCTAGTAAAATATTGGTGTCAATGTTATTGAGTAATCCTCATTTCCGAAAAATTCTTGGCTTTACCCTATATCGAGAAGAATTATTAAATTTAAATATATTGGTTTCAAATCGGGAAAATTTTCGCAGTCCAGTCAAAATCAACTCGAATCACAATCACGTTCGTGCATAAGAAAATAACCAGTGGTCAAGTTACAAGCAGTTAACGGAAAATATTGGTGCAAAGCTTGTGTATTAAAGGCATGACTAAACTAGTAAACAATCATAGAATCCTGCTGAAAATCGGAAATAATCCCATGAAAAGAAATAAAACGAACTTATTTACCGCATCTAATTATTTTCTTTGGCTGCGCTTTTTGTTTTGTTGTTTATTTTTTTTTCATCCTATAGTCTATTTGTGCTGAACGTTTTTATATATATTCTCCTTTCTTATTTATCTCATTATCTCCGTATTCTTTTCACCCAATCTTTCAGTTCGACCATATTTTCTCTCTATTTATTAGGTTTTACCATTCTCCTATTATATGCTTCATCGCATCCATTTTAACACCTTATATTTTCGTTGTCCTTCTTTCGCAATACATTTTTTCCCCGAACTCTGTATCTGTTTCTCTCTCTCTGTCACTCCCCACTCACTCCCATAGTGTGTATATATATATATATATATATTTTTTATATATGCATATATATATATGTATATATATATATATATATATATATATATATATATATGTGTGTAAATATATGTATTTATATGTATGTGTGTTTATATATATATATGTATATATATGTATGTATATATGTATATATATATACATACATACATACATACATACATACATACATGCACATACATATATGCATATATGTGTGTGTGTGTGTGTGTGTGTGTGTGCGTGTGTGTGTGCGTGTGTTTGTGTACGTCTGAATGTATATTTTACTTTGTAATTTTAGTTTCCCGAAGTCCATGCATAAGTGGCTGGTGTGTGTATATGTATCTGTGTGCTTGTTTTGTGTTTGTGTGTCTGCGTGTGGGTGGGTGCGAGAAAGAGAGAGAGAGAGAGAGAGAGAGAGATAGAGTATTTTTTTTATATAAATTCTATTTTCTGCTTTCTTCTGCTCTCACATTTTCTGAATAACAATTTGGTTTTTCTACTGTTTTATTTTGTTTAACAGTGAAATATATTTTTTTTCCTCCGATCCATCATCACATTCCATTATTCAATAAGTTATTTTGGTATTTTTCAATAATTCAATTAGGTCTTATATTGCAGTCCCAGTATTCTCTACACGTGTATGTATGCATGTATGTATGTATGTATGTATGTATGTAGGAGTGATGTTATGTGCGGGAATATGTGTGTGACCACTGTGTGAGGGTGAGTGTGAGTGTTTAAGTGTATGACTATGAGTGTATGTGCCTTTAAGCCAGTGTGTACGTGTGCTTCTGTTCTTTTCAATCCCAGTAGTTTACAGCCGGAGTACGAGGCTAAATAAAGACAAAAGAAGTGAGCCTTTATGTGGACGCTCAACATGCTAGAAATATTAACCAAATTTTAGTCAAATCACACTGTAGAAAGGGAAGTATATTTGGCATTCAGTAATAATTTAGGTTTGGATAAACTGTGTGCTAGTGCCTGTGTGTCATTGTTTCAGTAACTGACAACCGGTGTTGGTGTGTTTACATCCCCGCAACGTAGCAGTTTTGAAAAGAAACCGATAGAATAAATACTAGGCTTAGAATAAATACTGGAGCATGAGAACAGTAATGATCGGCCTATAATAATTGGTGTGTTGGGAACAGTAAGCAAAAATATAGACAAATGTTTGGAATAGAATGTCAGGTAGAACTCTTACAGAAAGCTTTTCTATTAGGGCAAGGATTATCAGCATTTGATTATAAGCATTTGAAAGACAACTGAAAACCTGTGGATACCTCAGGTTACAGGTAGAAACCCACTGAGCCAAACCAAAATTACAACAACAACAACAACAACAACAACAACAACAACAACAACAGCAACAGCAACAACAACAATGATAATAATAATAATAATAATAATAATAATAATAATGATGATAATAATGATAATAATAATAATAATAATAATAATAATAATAATAATAATAATGATGATGATGATGATGATGATGATGATGATGCTGATGATGATGATGATGATGCTTTCATTTATTTGCCACAAGGGTGAAAGATAAGGGGGACAATACTGCGACAGACATAAAGTGTGGGGGTTACATATAATAATGATATGATAATGATAAGAAAAAATTAAAGTATACGCGGGAAAATAATGGACATATGCATAGCATAAAAAGGTAGAAAAAGGAAAAAGAAAAAGGAGGAGATGATAGGGATGTGGCACTCCTGATACATGAACATCTCTAGGGATAGTCGAGGAAACCCACTGTCCAAGACTTCCCTGAAACGCTAGGAGCAAGTGCCCACTCCATTTCCTTCTACACTTAGAGAGGTACCACCCAGTCTTGCCATTTTCGCAAATTTCACCCACCTTTTAATAAACTCCCTCGAGGACAGCACTTCCCTCTCTACTCTCAATTACCTTTTCAAGTGAAACTTGAAAAAGGCAATGAGAGCTCTACCAAAGAGGAATGTATCTGTCCTCATGCCTTTCAGTTTTGTCCACCAAACAACTTCTTTTGTCACATCCGCCAGGCAAATCAAAGCTGCCTTCCCTGCCCGATTGAAGGATGGAAACTGCGCAGTCATCACTACAGACTCGGCCGACAGACTGATCCGTACCACACGCGACAGCAGCTGTTCCACATAACCCCACAAGCCAGCAATGCTTGGACACTGAACGATGGCGTGCAGAACGGTTTTATCACTCCGCGCACCTCGGAAAAGTCCGTTTGACAGCACATCCAGGCCTGTAGAGCCTATCTCAAACCAGTAGCGGTCCCCGGTAGCACTACCTGGTCAAGTGCATCTGGAAATTATCCACGGTTGTTCCCGACCAGAAAGTCCTCCGGAACAGACTTGCAAATTCATTCCCGTCGGCGCCCAGTGTCTTCTCAAGAACGTCGTCTCAATTCCCCGC
>NC_142947.1:32997821-33000321 GCF_046866305.1 Octopus bimaculoides | reverse complement strand
ACTGCATGAAGTATGAGAAAAGGAAGATGAAAGAGAGAGAAGAAGAAATCAATAAAAACACGAAAAAGAAGTATTTAAAGAAGGAAGATGATATGATATACTAAAGAAGCAGAAGAATTAGACACATGAACAAAGACTCTATCATACACAGTTCAAATTTCACACGGAAGTCAATCGATATCTTTAACTATTTATATATATTGTTAGATTAAGCACTAACATTATATATGCATAATCGTACATACATATGTGTGTATATATGTGTGTGTGTAAATATAAATGCATATTTCTATATATCTATCGAAACACAGGTACATATTACACACACGCGCGCGCGCGCACACACACACACACACACACACACACACACACACACACACACACACACACACACACACATATATAGGCACAGGAGTGGCTGCGTGGTAAGTAGCTTGCTTATCAACCACATGGTTCCGAGTTCAGTCCCACTGCGTGGCATCTTAGGCAAGTATCCTCTACTATAGCCTCGAGCCGACCAAAGCCTTGTGAGTGGATTTGGTATACGGAAATTGAAAGAATCCCGTCGTATATATGTATATATATATATATATATATATATATATATATATATATATATGCTTATGTATGTATATGGATGTATGTGTGAGTGTTTTGTATGAGTGCAGATATAATGTTAGTGCTTACACACATATATATATATATACACACATACATATTCACTCGCATACATAAATATAAGTACACATGCAGAAAAAATAGATTTCATGGGAATGTGTGCACATATGTATGCGTGTATATGTGTATGCAAGTGTATGTACGTATATGTGTATCCTATCATTTGCCGTTTAAATTTAAACTCTTTAAATATTAAATTCTCCATGAATTTAATATTTCTTCGAGCACAGCCGAAGTTGAAACTATTTTTATCGAGTGTCGTGATAAAAATTGTCAAGATTCAAGAGTTAATAAGATAATTAAAGAAATTGCTATACAGCAAATTCTTTTTATTATTATTTTATTATTCTTCAGTGAAAATAGAAAATTTCTGCAGAATATAACATAAATGACAAGTATATATTCACAAAAACACGCATACAGGCACATATTATATATATATATATATATAACAATTTTGAGGGAGGCGGCAAGTCGTTTACATCGACCACGTTACTCAACCGGTACTTATTTTATCGACCCCGAAAGGATGAAAGGCAATGTTTCACTTCGGTGGAGTTTGAGCTCAGGACTTGAAGACGGATGAAATGAAGACGGATGCTGCCTTACATATGTCTATACTATTGATGAGCAGATCAAATATTTCAGTTTTCTTGGCAACATTTTTCCGTGAGAGTTTTGCAAAGAGCTCAATGAAATATAGGAAAAATAATCAAGTTTCGTAGCTAGGAGTGGCTGCGTGATAAGTAGCTTGCTAACCAACCACATGGTTCCGGGTTCAGTCCCACTGCGTGGCACCTTGGGCAAGTGTCTTCTACAATAGTCTCGGGCCGACCAAAGCCTTGTGAGTGGATTTGGTAGACGAAAACTGAAAAAAGCCTGTCGTGTATATGTATATATATATATATATATATATGAGTGCGTATGTTTGTGTGCCTGTGTTTGTCTCCCCAACATCGCTTGACAACCGATGCTGGTGTGTTCACGTCCCCGTAATCTAGCGGTTCGACCGATAGCATAAGTCCTGGAGTCGATTTGCTCGACTAAAGGCGGTGCTCCAGCATGGCCGCAGTCAAATGACTGAAACAAATAAAAGAATAAAAGAATAGTATATAAATACGTAGAAAGAATTTATAAGAAATAACTCGTGGAATACATAAAAAGATATTTTACACTCAAATAAGCAGACGTATCATAGATATCCTCTCACTGCCGATGAAACCGTGCTTGTGGTGGAAACGTGCAGATACGATTATAGCTGCACCTATCGTCTTCATTACCAAGTTATTAATTAACTAGCATGTGGACATTTCTAGTTTATGCACATGCTGGCGTTGATATGAGTCTTGGAATGGACGTGGTGTTTGTACATCTGGCCAAAATTAGAGAGAAAGTCAAATACCATCACTCTACTTGTAAAACCTATATAACTGAAAACGCTTAAAATTCTGAATTAAACAATAATAATCTATATGTGTGTATGCATGTGCCTGTGTGTATTTGTTTGTGTGTTTATTTGTGTGTTTGTTTGTATGTGTTTGTGTGTGTGTGTGTATGGGTACACGTGTGTATATGTGATTAACTTTAGAAGTGGGCTATTACACCGTCATATAAAGTAGCTGAACGTAAGATGCAGAGTTCATTACTTTATTTAAGTATTAAAAGACTTACCACAATTCTTCAGAGGAGAAACCGTGAACGATAGGAATTGAAACCAGGACCATTGGAACCGAGAACAATGGTAATATCACCGAAGATCTGAAGCGCCGCAGCTCACAGGTTGGATATTAAGGGAGAGTGGATCTTCCCTCTCCACTAGCTA